>NC_087205.1:101684277-101701777 GCF_015104395.2 Macrobrachium nipponense | reverse complement strand
CGGATTTTGCCTGGGGAGATTTTCTTTGTTGGAACAGGTAGATGACGAGTAAAAATGGATCTCATTTCACGTCTTTCTCTTTCTTGACAACAAGAGGTGACGTGACGTTGCAGCCTTTTTTCGGTATGGTAGTACTGTCAGCCGAATATTTATTTGAAGATATAGACTGATATGTTTTGCAAAGCCTGTTGCATGTTTGATTGAAAAGTGGTAACTCTCAGTGAGAGTTACGTGAAATTCATTTATTATAAAGGTTGAAATCATCTCGCTTCAGAAATAAACGTTCCTTTAACTGCAAGTCGCTGGAATCTTCTTGTCCGGAGATACAAGTATTAAACAAAATATTCAGTAGAAAAACTGAAATAAACAACCAAGTATCAAGTATTCTATATACTATTTTTATTTCTCACAACGAGTGCAAATCTTGATAACATGAAAATTTTTCATTCCTTTTGCCCGATAACAAGCGCCTCAGTGGCGTGGTTGGTACGGTGTTGGCGTGCCACCTCGGTGGCCGCGAGTTCAATTCTCGGGCATTCCATTGAGGGGTCAGAGATGTGTACTTCTGGTGATAGAGATTCCCTCTCGACGTGGTTCGGAAGTCACGTATAGCCGTTGTGGTCCCGTTGCTGAATAACCACCGGTCCTTACAACGTAAAAACACCATTCAAACAAACAATTTGGCCCGATAACTGCTGAATCACCGTCACAAACATGTACAACATCTACTTATCTACATAATGTATTATTTTTTTTACCTTATAAATTGCCACTTAAAGAAAATGGCATCTCTGTTGGTAAAAGAAGCCTTTTTCTTTTACGTTTTCTTCATTGTTTCTTGTCATTCGCTCTCCTTCACTCCCTTCTCCAATCGTATTTGTAAATGTCTTTGTGACTCTTTGGCTCAAGCATTTGAAGAATGTATGTGGTAGATGGTCGACTGTAGAGGGTCGAAGTTCAGAGTGGAATGAAGAGAGGCGGGAGGTAAGCATATACCGAGGAACTTAAACGACAATACTTGGAAATGAAATTTGCTATTATATATATATATATATATATATATATATATATATATATATATATATATATATTACCAGCCAAACAGAAAAATAAAGTAACAAATGTGGATACTTTGGGAAACTCCAGACATATGTTATATTTGTAAGAAAAATTATAATAAATAAATAAAATAAAATAAAACACATAATCATAGTCGGTACTAACACCATCTTTGGCGGAAGATAAGAATTATGATTGGGGTAGCGCTAGAAACAACAGAATGTAGTCATTCTACTCTACTTAAGAAAAGGCAATACCATTGTGCTTTATATTCTGTATGAAGATTGATGAAGTTTAAAAAAATGATTAATTGGCTAATCGTTTTGCCTCCCTGTTTGTGTATGACGTTGTGCCTATCAAGACAGCGGGCTTTGTAAGGTTTCTATGTCTGTCTGTCTACCAGGGAACAGCCAGAAGATAGCGCCTCAGTGGCGTGGTTGGTTTGGTCTTGGCCTGCCACCTCGGTGGCCGCAAGTTCAATCCTCGAGCATGCCACGGAGGGGTCAGAGATATGTATTTCTGGTGATAGAAGTTCACTCTCGACGTGGTTCGGAAGTCACGTAAAAGCTATTGGTCCCGTTGCTGAATAACCACTGGTTCCATGCAACGTCAAAACACCATACAAACAAACAGCCAGAAGTCAGAATAAAAATTCATGACGCTTCCAAAGAAGTGGAAATGAATATCGCCTCGTTAATACCCCGAAATTCGCTTCGTTTGTACAAAGCAACGCCTCTTTCCAGTCACTGGGCAGGTGGGCCTCTCAGGGTCGTGACCAATATCTCCCTCTTTCACTCTCCCAAAGCTATACACTGCAGAAGCAGCAGCAGCAGTTGACTTGGATGGTTGATGTCGTGTGACAGAAAAAATTATACCTTCCAGTGAAAACGTCTCTACCTTTCTCAGTCTGTCTCAATATCCGGCCCCCCCTCCATATCCCCCCCCCTCTCTCTCTCTCTCTAGATATATATTATATATCTATATATATATATATTGTGTATTTATCTAATATATATATAATGGTTATGTATATATATTATAATTTATTATTATATATATAGTAATATCTATATATGTATATGTATATATATATATATATATATTATTATATATATATATATATATATAGATATAGTATATGTGTGTGTGTGTGTGTATGTTTGTGTGTGTATAATATAATACACACACACACACACACACATATATATATATATATATATATATATATATATATGGTATATATATATAAGGTGATAGATAAACAATTATTTTCCAGGCAAAAAAAATAAAAGAGTAATTCATTCAAAGAAAATCCTATTAATTAGGATGGTAAGGGGAAGTAAAGTTAACGATAAGGTTAAAGGGATAGCCGCCTCAGGAAGAGTTAAGAGTAAAAAAAAAGTTACAAGGAAATGATCGCAATTTTTCAAAAAGGATTGATCGCGCAAGCTGTTGCCACTTGAATGTCATTCATATATTAGCGAGACTTGTAGTTATGATTTTCTACTTGTACCTAGCGAACCATCATGCAACGAAACTTCTATCTACTTGCTTTTCATTATAGTTTTGTGATTGATCATTATATTTCGTAAGAATTTAGAACATGATTTCATCTCCGTAGGGGGTTAGTACCGTCAGTGCACCTCATGCGGTGAACTGTTGGCATTACTTACGGTTCTTTGCAGCGTCCCTTCGACCCCTAGCTGCAACCCTTTTCATTTCTTTTACTGCACCTCCATTCATATCCTTTTTCTTCCACCTTACTTTCCACTCTCTCCTATCAATTTTTTCCTAGCGCAACCTCGAGGTTTTCCTCCTGTTACACTTTCAAACCTTTCTATGTCAATTTCTGTTACAGCGCTGAATGGCCTCATAGCTCCCACTGGGTATCTTTGGTAATGTGCAATTTAGACCCTGAAGTACCTTTCTTCTAAGTCATTCTTACTTGGGACGACCGATTCTTCCATCGGTCTTTCATGATACTTCTAGATACATCATCCTGCTTTGGAAGGTGATCATGCCATTGTTTGACACTAGAGGTACTCATCTTCAACGACAGTTGCAAAGACAGTCATCATTGTACTGTATCATATCGTTCCCCTTAAAAACAGCAGTAAAATGTTGAACTTGGTCGAACGAATGATTTGTAGTTTTCAAAAATGTTTCGTGAGTTCTTTTCGTATTTCGCAGACATATTTTTAGTATTTCATATAGAAACGTCGGTATTTCACTATGCAAATTTATTATTTCCTAAAGCAAACTTACCTATTTTGACACATCTTTTCCCCAAGATTTTACTTCTTCCAGATGTTCAAAGACAACTTCCCTGCTTTCTCGTCTCCTCTTTTTCCCTTTGAAGAAGATTCGTGTCCGCTGATAACGGTCACTATCAGACCGCATCGTTCTTTAACGCAAGCAACAAACTCGGTCACTGTGTCTGCGAGCTATTTCAGTAATACTGTTGGCGTTAAATAGCGGTTTCTCCATGTCATTATTTTCTAATGAAACTCATGAAGTATAGAAAACTAACTCAAAGGCAATCGCGGTCACTGGGTCTCCTTATGAGTTTTCTTTATAAAACTCCGTGAAATTGACTAAAATGTGGGGTTTTCACGCATCAAACGGACATAAATCAAGGCTTTATGGTGAAACTGTTTACATAATGTTCATATTGAAAGTTCGAAAACGATTTGAATTTAACTTGTCGGTGTTTAAATGGAAACTTCTCATCAAGAACGGTTAGAGAAATAACTTTACTCTGAATTCGCGTAATATTTTTTCTTTTTATCTTTTCGAAAAGTTTATAGGTGCGAATTGCAAACATGATAGAATTCACATCATGACTTTGCTTTACAATAATCCGTATAATAGACTGAAATTAAGCTTTTTCACGCAATGGTTGAATCAAGTTGCTAATTGGTCAATTCAGGGCCTATGCAGGGTTTGAATCAAGGCTGCTCATTGGTTAATTGGAACACTGATTAGAATGACGATGATAACACAGCTTGTTTTAATACGGCAAAAGGGAAATGGCTTTTTAGACCCAAATGGAAGATTTTGCGTCTAAAAAGCGTAAAGCCTCTTTGTTGAAAAGATTCTGCGTTTCACTTATGAATGGGAGTTTTTTTTTTTTTTAATAATAAAGCTATCCCTTTATGTGCAACGTACATGACATCTTTATTTTGCTTTGATCATGTAAATATTTCTTTTATTCTTTGTAAGTGGTTGTTTTATAACTATTGTGTTGGTCTTTCTAATAAGGATAATTCAGTCATTGTTTTATCATCTGTTAGAAAATTAAAGTCTTTACTTCAGTGTGACATAAAGAAAAGGACAAAAGAATTATCATTGTTATCTATTCTAATGTTTTTCATACATATACATACAGGGGATTAAAACACCTATAATAACTGGAGGTACCACTCCTAGACGTAGTATTGATACTTTAAAACTGTATTTCTGGAATAGTAAAAACTCTGTTACTTCTGCTTGCAGCAATTAATAAACAACAGAACTGTCTCCGATTATGAAACCTTTGAAGGAAATAGTCTGACAAATTCACCGGTGGCGTCACTCTTTAGTGGTCACCGTTGTTGTAGCTATAACTTTGACAGTCGTTGTCGTACCTGTGCGGTTGTGACTGGTGACAGAGTAAAGGTTGTAACGTTTGTTGAACAGCAGCAGCGTCTGTGTCCAGATAGCAACGGGCGTGTAGACGTGAGCATTTCTGTCAGTGGTAGATTAACCAGACTGCTGATGAGGTTGGGGCTTACTTTCTGGATAATTTTCTTCTCATTAAGCCCTGGACATTTTTAAAAAATAACCGCCTCAGTGGCGTGGTTGATTTGGTCGTGGCCTGCCACCTCGGTGGACGCGAGTTCAATTCTCGGGCATTCCATTGAAGTGTGAGATATGTGTATTTCTGGTGATAGAAGCTCACTCTCGACGTGGTTCGGAAGTCACGTAAAGCCGTTGCTCCCGTTGCTGAATAACCACAGGTTCCATGCAACGTAAAAACATACAAACAAAATGATTAAAAATCTTAATAGTGTCTCAGACGCGATACCCCGTTAATTTATCACTATCCAAAGGACATCAGGAATCCATTAATTAACTTATATTTCAATAAAATTCAAATGGATTCCGATAAATATAAAATACTTTATTCTCATGAAGGTGCCTAAGCACAAACGAACAATAACCGAAAGTTCTGCGGTTTAAAAAAAAAAAAAATGAAAGATCCGTGTCTGAGAAGTAACCAGGAGTTAAAATTAATTAGAAAAGCAGCGTTGTTAAATTTTCTCAAACACAAATGTCAGTACAAGAGGAATATTCTGCAATCGACATCTTTAATCGTAGTGGTTGTACCGAACTGCTAACCAGATTCTGCCCAGGTACAAGATAATGAGGAAGGGCCAAGTCAAGTGGCGTCTCTACTTATTTCATAACAGGATCAGATTGATGTTCAAATTCCCAAAGAAGTCATATAAGTCCCAACCTGCATATCAGCTATATGACCTAGTGAACGAGACTGAAGTAGTATCCACCGAAATATAATAGTTTTAGTTGGTATCTGTTAAAATAATTGTAACAAAATATTTCATCTTTCTCTTAAAAAAAGTGGTGGGGAGCGCCTCAGTGGCGTGGTTGGTTTGGTGTTTGCTTCTCACCTCGGTGGTGGCGGGTTCGATTCTCGGCCATTCCATTGAGGAGTGAGAGATGTGTATTTCTGGTGATAGAAGTTCACTCTCGACGTGGTTCGGAAGTCACGTAAAGCCGTTGGTCCCGTTGCTGAATAACCACTGGTTCCATGCAACGTAAAAACACCATACAATCAATCTTAAAAGTTGGTATTTTTACACGTCACTCTTTCGCTGCTTGGATACATAAGTATCTACATGACAAATTGTATAATGTGGAAACTTCGTAAACGTTTCTACAATCTCTCTGAAAATTGGGTTGCATCACCGTATGCTTTATTACCTTCTCTCTCTCTCTCTCTCTCTCTCCTCTCTCTTCTACGTCTAGCTCTACTCTCTCTCTCCAATCTCTCTCTTCTCTCTCTATCTCTCTCTCTCTCTCTCTCTCTCTCTGCGTCAGATTACTTGCACTTACCAACGCCTATTCTTTATGGGATGCGCCAGCGGCTGGATTTCGAGAAATAAGAAATTAGTTATTGGCAGTTTCGACAGGTTAATATCCATATGAACACATAATAAGAAATTGTTGGTGGAAAGAAACTTCAGGGAGGCTTGCAGTCAATTTTTCTGCTTTTAATGGACAACAAATTATTGCAAAACTTCACATGATCGCCCTAACCCTTTGAGGGGGAACTTGAGCAATACTACTTTAGTAACCCTATCAAGATATCAGTTTTCTCGCTGTGAAAGTAATAAAGAAAACGTAAATATATAACTTGGGTAACTAAAGAAAAGTTGTAAGTTCAAACTTGCGTGATATATTGGATCATATGAAGTTTTTGCGATAGTCTGTCTCCCACCAGGATTAAATGTCAAGAAAGTAACTTTTACTTGGTAATGATACACATCAAGGCCAAGTATTTATCGGAGTTTATTTGTTGGTAAAAGAAGGTGTATTTTCGCAGATTAATCAACCGTCTACTTAGTACCACAGTTACGAAATTATTGCACGATGAGCAATATATTATAAAATTTTCTCAAAGATTATAATATAAAGTAGTAAAAAGTCACATCTCAGAGATCAATACACGATATTCATCGGAATATTGTGGGTGTGAAGTATAACTATTGATGTCAAATTTGTCACCATGAGAAATATTCTGGGCTGCATTTTTTTCGCAAATAAGTAGATTAAATACCTAAACTTAGAGGCTGAATTCGTTTGTTTCTTAATGAGAAGTTTTAAGCATTGGTAGAATAATTAAACGGGAAAATTTGAAGCAAATACGTTTAATTTTTTACCAGTTTACGAACGCCTCTGAAGAAAATGCATTCTACACCCATCATGGTCAAAACAGGAAAACATGCATTTCGTTATTTTCGTAACAGAAGGTAAGATATATATATATATATATATATATATATATATATATATATATATATATATATATATATATATATAAGGTAAAAGCCACGAAGGAAAAATAAACAACGTAGTTTCTGCAAGATCTTTCGACTCAACGTCCTTTACTCAGCAGATAAACTGACTTACATGAGGAATTAACAGTACAGGAAAGGTCGTATAACTGACAGATAGGGATTATAAGGAGATTAGTATCTAGAATCCGGCACACCTGGAGAATGAGTAACGTTCCCAAACAAGCATAAACATGGGTACAATAAAAAAAAAAGATTAAGTCAATCTGCTCAGACAAGGACAAGACAATTAAAGGATTATATAGGGCGACAGCTATTCAGAACTTGGTAAACAAAAACTTATTCACAATGCATATTAAACATACATATACAACGAAGATATCTGTAAGTTAGCTAATTTGTATTTAAGTCTGTAATCATATCTTTGGCTTGAACATCAGCACAAAGAAGAGTGAGATCATGTTTGTGAGTAAGGATGACGATTGGGTGCACATGGAGGATATGACAATCAGAGGACAGGAACTCATGCAAGTTGAGAAGTTTGTATACTTGGGAAGTGTGGTAACAGCAGACGGGAGGCAAATTGAACGTTTGGCCAAGGCATAAATCAGCTTGAAAACTAAGATGAGAATACTCAATGCAGTAGTACTACAAGTCCTGATGTATGGTTCGTCCACCTGGGCACTGATCAGAACCAAATAAAATACCATGCTGAAAAAAATATTTAACAAAAGTAAATAAATAAACAGAAAATATGCAGATTCCATGAAGGAGTGCACTCTCATTTGCGGAATCGCCAAATCCTCCACATATTTTGCAATGGAGCATTTTTGGTATTTCTATATAAGCATTCCGCATGACCGCATCGTTCGTCCCCGCGAATACGAAGTCCACCAGGAATTGGGGCGTCAAATGTATTTCGCCGTGTTCAGTACGAGCCCTTGGGGGTTAATTACAGTCGTCCGAATAAATATTACTTAAAATTCTTGTTCAGGAGGTAAAACTGCATAGAAAAACCGCAACTGCCATAGTCGAGGCCGCCGCGGAATAGTAAATAGATCTACCATCTTTTTTGCATATATATATATATATATATATATATATATATATATATATATATATATATATAATATAATAACTATAACCACTTATTGACGTGAAACTTAATGTTTAACAGACCGTCCTCGTGAGTAAATTAAGAAAGAAGAAGAATTCAAGCGACGGTGCTGCCCTCTTGCAGACGGTTGTTGAGCTACTCACCCAGATCCGTCGGATACAATAATAATTATACCACACAAGTATGTATAGTGGAAATATTAATCCCCATATCAAGATAACTTCCAGTGTTTCGTTTATCTTGAAGTTGAGGGGCATTTAGATTTGATTTAAGTGCAAAATTTAGTAGTTAATTGGGTTAAAGGTTTATATTTTCGTCTGCTACTACTGGGTATCTCTGCCAGCTGAGCCGGTTGTTTAGTAGGGCCGAGTTTTGTTTCGACAGAAACTTATATAACACCGTTAACTAAGTAGGCGTTTATGGAATAGTATCCTAATGTTGAATTTCATTTACAGTTTAATGCCCATTTAGCACGCTTTCGGGTGTATTAACATGCTTCGACGGCTTTAATTTATTACTAGGCTTCGTATTCTAGCTAAGGAGCGTAAGTCAACCGGTCTCGAGTAGACGTAGACCGGTTGTAGGTAATCTTTTTATTTTTAAATATCACCCCAGACTGTCTACTCCAAGGCTACGGCTAACCATTGATTTTAATATACAAATAGCCTAGTGCGCAAGCTAGGTTGACCGTCTGCTAGCTTAAACTAGGTACCTAGCCTATAGTTTAGTAGTAATTACTACTAGGCTAGATATCTTCGAGTACTAGGGCTACTCCTGACCACAGTACCCTAGTAGGTGCAAAAGTACGTAAATAGCTAGTACTTGTTTACAATCTGTGATTGTGTTAACCGGTTTACTAGCTGCGCTGGGAAAATAGCTAGGCTAGGTATCCTAAGTAGCCTTATTGTTAAGACTGAATGTTTGTTAGCTATGAAAAATACAAATTGATTTTTAAAATTTGTCATATTGTTAAAATTTGCAACTAATGTAAAACGACAAGAATACTTAACGTGGACGAACGCAACCCTGATCTTGCCTAGAATGCCCTATCCTGACCTAACCAGACTTCAACTTAGGCCTTCCTAACCTCATTTAGGGGGCCTTCCCTTGACCTGACCTGGCCTGGACCTTGCCAAGTAACACCAAACATTGGAAGCAGTGGACTAAGTTAACGTTTAGAGGTAGCCGTGTTGTTCTGCAAACTAGGTACCTATCCTAAAATTACTTGTAGCCTTTTCTCATTGGAGTTGGTAATAGGCCTTGTGTATTTTGGTTTCCTTGATTAGGCTATTATTAATTACCTTATTAGAGTTCAAAAGCAAGGCATAGTTATTACATATTGGTGTAGCAGCTCTGCATACCTATGTGATCATGCTCGCAAGGAAAAGAGGATCAGGGATGAATTATGAATTTCTGTTAAAAGTTCAACTAATGAAAGACTAACAAGCAAGAGAACATCCTTCAGTGGGCTAAATTTTAATTGCTAATGTTTTAACCCCTTCGCCACTGGCCTGCTACATTGCTGCTAATGCTTGCATACCGCATGAGACCCCCTGTCGACCGCGAGTATCAATCATTACTTGCTCCCACTAAATTTTATGTTATTCATATTTTTCCTTCATATTCTTATGTGAAAACATTGTGTGTATGGATATCAATGAATATTTTTTACCCCATTGTCAAAAAATTACAAAAAATATAGTAAGAATATCGGAAAAAATAGGAATATTTAGTAGAAAAAGTAATTGCAGAAGTAGGAACTGTTATAAAGTAGTAGAAATAGCAGTAAAGTAATAGAAATAAAGTAGCAGAAAAAGTAGTAAAGTAGTAGTAAAATAGTAGTAGTGGTAATAGCAGTACTAGTTTTCTTACTGAAACAGTTATTCCTAGGTTTCATACAGAAACAGCATATACATCAATGAATGTTTAGGCAGCTGGTAATAATAATAATAATAATAATAAAACAGTAATAATAGTAATAATAATAATAATAATAATGATAAAAAAAGCAACAGCATCTCGTGACCAATGCGTATATACATATGGGGCAGTTTATTCACCCCCATTATCATCTGCAAGCTATAAAAAAACACATCTCATCACAAGTAACAGGCCTCCATAGAAGTCCTTTCACCTTACGCTTTCCTCTTGAATGAAAGTACTACTCTGCCCGAGCATTCATCCATTCACACAATTTGTCAATTACATCACCACAAAAAAGGAAAAAAAATGCATCACGTAAGCAGATGAAATCTGGTGTATAAGCAGGAATCCCATTGCCACCCTCCGTGAATCAGGGGGGGGTGGGTCTGGGCGCAAGTCACAAGATGGATCAGTTATGAACTGCCAGCCTTCATCGACAAGAGGTTCAATGTCTTCCAAACACTCGTTGTCACTGTCAACCTCTAAAAAATTATCACTATAATCATCATCTGATAGATTTGGCAGGTACTCAGACCCTGACTCTGAAACACTATCATCTGACATGATACTGAAAAAAAAAAAAAACATAAAATAACTGCAATCAAAAGGGGAAAAAGATTTGGAATTCAAATCTACATGGTTTACGGACAAAATCGTAATCATCCTTCTCAGATAATAGCCTGAGGCGCACTGGTATATGTTGGCCAGTACCCCTCCTAATATCCCTATGAAAATGACGTCACGACGTCCATCGGACGCTCAATTGGTTAGAATGAATTGTGGGTGGAGCTTCAGCACCTCTCTCGTACACAATACTGTGTCTGGAAACCATCCAAGCTAAAGAAAACGCTTTGCTTTTCGAGAGGGATGAAAGACGTACACGCGTACGTCCCGGTCTTTTATTACTGTACCGTAAAAGACGTACATGTGTACGTCCCAGTGCTGAAGGGGTTAACAGCCCACTACCATTAACTCTGCTGTATACAAGAGGTACATCTTTGGCAGAAGCAGATGTCCACACTGGGGAACAGTACATACTCTAGTAAGAGCAAATGACCTAAAACAGGTGCATAGATTTTAAAACATAAATATGTGAGGCCTTACGCGCAGTACGTAACTTCAGTGTGTCATTTGCTGACACTTTCGTTGGATGTTTTTTAAAGTGAGATGTGAATCAAAAGTTACAGCAAAGACAGTTAAAACCCTAGACTCATTTAGCAGTCGTCGTCCACCTGTAGGGGAGGATTGGGGTGAAAATCAGGACCAAAGCTACTAATCAATAGTGTTTTCATTCCACTACTGGAGTTCAGCCTCATTCCCCACTGATTACATCATTCGCTAACTGTTCCATGTTGTGATTAAGGCTAAGGGTGCTTCATTTCTCATAAGTAGAGACTTCATACTCCTACAAGTGGCGTATCATCAGCGTACTGAATTTTGATTTTCCAGACTAACAACTATAGTAGTAAATTCATCATCAGAATGGTTACCAAATACTATAGTGAAAGATGTCTAAAGTCTGGCAGAGTATAATTTCTTAAAAATTTCTGATTTTCTTATTTTTTCTAGGGAGAGACTTTTTCCAAGATTAGATGGTTATATTTGCAGGTAGGGTGGTATTTCTACAGAAGCAATCCGCGGTGGCCTAGACTATGGCAATTGACGTTTTCCTATGATATTTTACTTACTGAACAAGAATTTAAAGTAATATTTATTCGGACGACTGTAATTAACCCCCAGGGGCCAGTACTAAAAACGGCGAAATACATTGGACGCCCCAATCCCTAGTGGATGTCGTATCCGCAGTTACGTTCCTTGCAATTTGTGCAGAACTTTTCTTTAGAATTACCCTGCAAGAAACGTAACCACGGATACAACATCTACCAGGGGTTGGGGCGTCCAATGTATTTCGCCGTGTTTAGTACTGGCCCCTTGGGGTTAATTACAGTCGTCTGAATAAACATTACTTAAAATTCTTATTCAGTAGGTAAAACTGCATAGAAAAACTGCAACTGCCACAGTCTGGGCCGCCGCGGATAGTTACCCTAGATCTACCAGTAGGGTAAGTAAGAAAGTGGGACAATACTGGTATTACCATTATGAATGAGTGCCAAATAATCCTGATGGGTTCTGGCCCTTGGTCCTCAAGACCTAAATTTCATAATCAATCAATTATGACTGACATTGCAACAAGTGCATTATGAACATCGATGCACATATACAATTGAAATATTTTTAACATTATTTTAATTTGAATGAGTTTTTCTTTTCTTTGTTGAATTATGATTTATATGCTAAGAAAACCCTGTGTAGCAAATATGGTAAGCCACAAGTTCCAGCCAGGCGGTTAAGAAAAAGACTGACAAGGTGCGTGGTCTTTGACCACTCTTCACCCGATATACGCACATGTTGCCAGATCTCACAAGATTCCTTGCTTTCATCTGCATTTTAACCGGATCCAGCTAGGCGCTAGAAATTATTCTATTGTTAAGACCTCAGGTTTGTAGCTATGAAAAATACAAATTGGCTTAGAAAATTTGTCATTTTTTATAGGAACAATAGATGCAAGTAGCCCAGACTTAGTCAGCCATTAAGTTGACCTAAGCATATTTAGTAAAAAACTTAAAATATGTTTATGATACTTTGGAAATACCATACATTGCCTTTTATATAGGAATATTCCATAACGTAAGTTGGAAATGGTCATTGAAGCATGGTAACAAGTTATTTGATAGGTGTTAGGTGAGTGGGTCAGAGGTATAGACAAAATCTCCCTTCACCGGCTTTAAGCCAGCTCTTGTTCTTTGTCCATGGTTTACTTATAATGCCTTGCTACCTTCTGACTGACTGCCATGTCGAAGATTCGTGTTTTGTGTGTGTGCTTGTATTTTTCAACAAATGCTAGCTATGAGCAAGAAGAGTGAACTACAGGTTTGAAGGAAGTAAGTGGGGCCTATGTACTATGGGCATTTAAAGTCCTGGTTTGTGGGTAGGGGTCTTTTGTGCAGAGGAATATGTTCAGCTAAAAATAGAGGAATGCATAAGTCATTCGCCGGTGTCTTGATTTGTGTGTGCATGTAGTATGTAGTATGCACTTTGTCCTTGATACAGTTGAATTTTTTCCTCTTCCTCCTGGACTTCACTCCCTCCCTGACACTGCCAGATTTTTCAAATCCTTCACTGCAGACTCCATGGGTTCCGGACACAGTTTTTTGCAGTCCTCCTCCTCCTCCTCCTCTAATTCACTTTCTCTGCCTAGTTTATTTCTCCACTTGCTTGCTTAGTTCAAGGAGGCAATATGTGTGAAGACTGATGATCAACAAATGCTCTTTAATGGTTGACCCAGGTGCCTACGTAACTATGATTGATAATGTGGACATCCCTATGTTTTTAATTGGGTAATTCTTGAATCTGGGTAGTTTATCTCATATAAGCCAATGTTTTTCATTGACCATGGTTAATTAGTACTTGATCCACTTAAAGTAATTTTATTTAGTGTTAAAAGATTGAAATTATTTTTGTAGAAACTTAGTATATAAAGAATGTTATTGACTTTTTCAGAATGTTTGCCCGAGTAGCTTCATCTGTTGTCCGACAGGTACCACGTTTTGGTACCAGGGCATACTCCGATGCCCCAATGGCCTTCACATTTGCTTCACAGAATCAGGTTTGTTGCAATAATATACATGGTGAATTAGTTTGATGTATGGGAGTGTGATTTGTTGATGCCGTACAAAAGTACATCCAAGCTTATGCAGTTTAGAGATGCAATTTCGTATTACTGCTGAAGGACTTATTCTTTTAAGGTATCAGGGACTAGTATTGCAGTTGTCTTTAGTGAAAGATGTATAATAATAACCATTGGATAATTCAGTTATCTTGCTACCTATTTAAGAAATTTTAGCTGATTAGACCTTATATTCTTATTATTAACAGTTTATGAAGGCTGTTTTCGTAAAAGTTCTGTAATCTACTATATACCAATACTATATGCAAATAATTATGAATTTACACATGTATAATGAGTGCTGGAATGGAAAATACTTTATATAAAAGTAGATGTGATTTATAGCATGAAAACTATTTTAGATATTTTGTATAGCAGCATAAAACTATGTAATCTTGTGTTTCAGCCATTTGATGTTTAAATACCTGTAACTGGATTATGCAAAGCCCTGTATACAATAAAAAAAATGGAGATAATGCCTGGTGAAAAACCCCAGTTTTTAATCATACAACAAAAAGTTATTGATAGTATTTTTCAAAATAACAAAGAATGGACAAGCTCAAAAGAGAGAGTGAATATGTGTGCAGTATATACAATTTTACTTGCATTCAGATGTGTTTACATGCTCAGATTTTAAATAAATTGTGTATTATAATAAGGAAAATATATTGAATACAGTAAGAGAGAATGAAATTACTGGGCTGTTTTATATGAGTGGAAAGTATACTTCAGTATCATAAGTGGTACAGCATTTACTTAATTGTATTGTTTTTTTTTCTTTTATTAATGGTAATGATGTAGATGGTACATAAGTTTATGTTGATTTTGCTATGCCTCTTTATATTCATGCATTATTTTGCTTCATGCAGGTATTCTACAATTCTGTAGGTGTTAGACAAATTGATGTTCCCTCCTTCTCTGGAAGTTTTGGTATCCTGCCTGCTCACGTACCATCCTTAGCTGTCTTGAAACCTGGAGTAATGACTGTGTTTGAGAGTGATGGAACAGCCAAGAAGTTCTTCGTGAGCTCTGGAATTGTAACAATCAATGAAGATTCTTCAGGTAATGATTACTGTTAATTAGCTTTGTTAAGTGTAGGTAAAATCATAGTGTGTTAGTTGTAGGACAAATTATTTACTGGAAATCTTTCCCTGAAGCTCAGCAGATTAGAAGTAGAATTGTAACATCAAGGAATAATAAAAGTATTGATTGTTCATATACAAAACAAACCTTCATTCTTAACATTAGGATAAATCTAGTGAGCTGTAAAACTAATTTTAAAAATTGTGTATGCAAGGAACTGTTGGCATCCGTACTTGATCACAAGCAATGCCTTCGGCATCTCGTGATCGCGTCACATACTTTCTTACAGCCTTCAAGAGAGGACAGGCTTTGGCCTGCTTTTGTTTTTCTGTGTTTTCAGTGTGTGTGCTTTCTGTTGGATTGTTCCAGTATCAGGATTATCGAGAATAATTTTACCTCCCCATCAAAGGTTCCTTCAGGGTCTCGCAAGAAACAGGAAATACCCTGGTATTAAGGGGTTCCCTTGTTTGAGATTCTTAACATTGGTGTCCACAGATCCACTCGCAATGTGTAGTAGGTGCACAGAAAATGTATGTACAATTACCAATCCTTGTTCTGTATGTGGTTTTTTGTCGGTAGAACAATGGAAAAACTATATGAGAAGGGCCAGTACAGGAGAAATGAGATGAAGGGAGCACATAATTATTGTTTCTGCAGTGGCAGTATTCCTTTGGTTTTTGCTGCTCATGACCATGCTCTAATGTCTTTACCTGTCCTGTCTGTAAAAGAGCCAGATATTTTAGCTAACACCATTTACACTGTTATAGTGTACATTGTATATGTTGATTGTGTAGAATCTTCATTTTTTAGCTGCTGTGCTAGAGGTCATAGTTGATTTTATTTTCTTATTATAAGAAAAGAAGGAATGGAGCGCTGCTGAATTTAGTCAATACCCATACACAAAGGTTGTAGTTATATCTTTATTCAGGTACTAGATAGAGGATGATGTAAATATTCTTATTTAGATATTATATAGGTAAATTGACACAAAAAGCTCTTGGTTTTTGTCGTTTGAAGTCTACATTTGGCTGTTTACACCTTTCATAGATGCTTTGCTATCTTTTTATTTTATTATCTCTATACTGTTATTTTATGCTAACTCCAGAGGAGCATAGAAATTTGATTTCCATATCAGGTTATACTTTTTTTTTTTTTTTTTTTTTTTCTTGGTAATGATACAGTTACAGATACATGTAACCAGCTTCCACCTTGTATACACATAAGTTGCCATATGCCACAGATTCCTTGCTTTACAATCTTTCATTGCTTTTTAACCGGTTTGCAGCTGGCGCTATTAGATTATTCTATTGTTAAGACCTCAGGTTTGTTAGCTATCAAAAATACAAATTGATAAAAAAATTGTCATTTTGAGATAGTGGTAAGTTTAATATAACAGCAACAGGAAATTGTACACAATTTTGCAGGGACTAGCTGCCATTTGAGTTACAATGATTAATTTGTTTTCAGTACAAATTCTTGCGGAGGAAGCTGCTGGAGTTGAAGATTTAGATGTTGCGGCTGCAAGAGACGTCCTGTCAAAAGCTCAGAGTGCGGTGAATGCAGCGGCGACTGAGGAGGCTAAGGCTGAAGCACTGATTGCCGTTGAAGTAGCAGAAGAGTTAGTTAAAGCAGCTGAGTCTGCTTAAATGACTAATAGTTGTTAGAGAGTTAAAGGACACTTTTTTTGGGAACATAGGATGTTTATATGTTTTGTTAGGGAACATGTATTTATATAGGGGAATTCATTGTTTTTAATATAATATACCATGGTTCCCAAACCAAATTTTTAATTAAATATCTTCCAGTGGAAGGGACTTGTATTCATTATTTTGTGCTGATGAAGCTTATGATCCATGTAAATAAAAATTATTATTTACTTGGTTTTTATACACATTTTCACTATGGTATCTATGGCCACATGCCTGTATTAACAAGAAAACACCCTCAGACCTTTTCAGGTTGAACAAATGGCATATGGTATTCAGAAATCTATTAGCAGTTTACTGTTTCAATTGAGTTACCAGGTATGATTCGAAATGTTTTAATTTTCCTGTGGATAACCACAATATTTTCACTTCTGCAGACCTTTGATGTTCCCACTGTTTGTAATATTTCATTAGAGAATTTGCAAAATCAATCTTGTTTTATGAACATTTTTCTGTCTACAGCAAAATTGTGTGTAGAAAATTAATCAGTTCAAACTATTTAAAATATTCCGATAGAAATTTGAATCTTTTAATGAAATATTGCTATACTGAAAGCTCTAAAAAATTATTCCTAATTTTTTCTTATAACAAACTGGTTAATATCACATTTATAAATTCTCATAACAAACTGGTTAATATCACATTTATAAGTTCTCTGTATACTGAGTGACGCTTCAATTTTCAGAGCAGCACTCTCTTCAATATAATCTGTTTAATGTTGAAAAAATATCACAGAAGTGCAAAAGTTTGGGACAGTTGATGGTTCTGTAGTTGCCATGCAAAATTATTTTCATAAAAATCCCTTTTT
>NC_087205.1:101673045-101683777 GCF_015104395.2 Macrobrachium nipponense | reverse complement strand
TTATTTTCATAAAAATCCCTTTTTCATGCAGAGATAAGAGTTTTCCTTTAACAAATTTGGTAGAGCTGCTTTATGGTTACTGTATATATGTTTGATCACTACTCAGTTAGGTATCAACTTGCTGATTAGTCAATCGAGCCCATTATTGGACTGTGTTGTGTCCATTCCAAAAAGAAAACCAAGTATAATTATCTGGCTAGTATTATTCACACTTGTACGCAAATATAATAATGTGCATGACTCGATCCCAAAATGGTGAACAAGTTATAAATATGTAAATAAAATTTTTAAAAAGACTACATCAGGGTTGGGACAGAAATCTTGAAAATAATCTTGTCACCTTACACATTCCCAGTTAGTCCTTATGTTGGACTCTTCTTATGAGAGTTGATTGACTTATAAAGAAATATGTCAATAATCATGTGTTGAAAACTAATGTTTGGTGCTCGTATCTCTAGAAGGCAAACTTGCCCAACTCTTGCATCAACTTCACTTTTTGACACAGATCTGTGTAGTGTATACCAGGCATTTCTTCATTAAAAAAAAAATCTACTAAAGTATTGATGGAGAAGATGGATTTATTCCCCAAATTTGATGTTACCGGAAGTGCTTGTTGCTGCAATTCCTTCTACATTTTATCTGAATCCCTAGGTTGTGGAAATTTTAAGTAAATCTCCAACTTTTATATATTGTATGGCAGAATTTGCTCCTTCGACAATAAATTGACTATATAAAGATATCCTGGCAATGATAATGGAAGTTTAACTATGGTCAGCAAACCACTGTACCTGTAATACTCTTGTTGCCTGACCAAAGAGATAATGCTTTAATTAATGCAACTAACATTCCAGACAATAGAAAAGTTCTGCAACTCATGCCTAATTTCCAGAAAAGGCTGACACCATATTGGACGCAGTAACTAATGTCAATGGTTCCACCAGGTCCTCCTTGTGATGTATGTCACAATTTTGACTTCAGTGTTAAAATTGAAGACTGAACCTGAATCTCGTACAACTATTTGGGCGACTCAAGATGGGAGTTGAGATACGAAGTCTGTACTGGAAACAATTAGGAGAATTACAAGGTCACCGTAGGTATGTAAAAGGGAACATGTTGATGAGCATAAGCTTATCTTCGTTGGAAGTTGTTAAACCTCCACCCACACCATTGATAAGCGCCTCAGCGGACGTGGTTTGTATGTTGTTAGCGTCGCACCTCGGTGGTCGCGGATTCGATTCTCGGCCATTCCATTAAGGAGAGAGATGTGTATTTCTGGTGATAGAACTGTTCACTCTCGATGTGGTTTGGAAGTCACGTAAAGCCGTTGGTCCCGTTGCTGAATAACCACTGGTTCCATGCAAAGTAGAAGCCACCATACAAACAAACAAACGCACCATTGATAAAAGTAACTAGCTGCTACTGTGGTTCTTGGGTGATTCAGACACCTGGCCAGAGCAAATTGGGTTTCCAACACCTTATCCTTAGATCCGGTTAAAAGTGGGCAGCTATATATATATATATATATATATATATATATATATATATATATATATATATATATATATATATATATATATATGTATTTAGTAAGAAAAAAATACCCGTCATCAGCCTCCCAACTTTCTCCAGTATCTACATGCTGCTTCCCTGCGCTAATGCCTACGCCCTACAGTGAATTGTGTAGTGGTGAAGGATCCATGAATGAACGATGCAAGTGTCAGCAGCTTGTTGACTAATCTACCAGCAAGTCTTAACCCTATTACCTCGTTGGCCAACAAAGGAACCAAGAAAACAGTTTGGACAGGTGCATAATTTGAAATCAGGTATATGACTGTGATCTGCCTTAGAGTCTAAATACATTTCAAGACCTTGTCAGTCATCACTATTACATGAGACCAAGAGTGTGCTAGAGGTGGAAACCGAAGTTACCTCGAACACCCTTGACAAAATGTCCTTATCAATTGGTGCTGGTTGCTATCAATTCTTGGTACAAGCACAACGAGGAATGGAAGGAACTGCACTCTTGCAGATGGAGGTATGAGTAGTGAATTTAAGATCAACCACAGAAGTGACAGAACACTCTCACTTACTGTTGTCAGTCCTTTTCTATAATCTGCTGCCGAGTTGGTAGAGGGAGGTGTCACCAGTCTCTATACATTCGACTTTGTCGGTATCAGGATTGAAAAGTACTCTCTTCTTATCAAATAGAGAAAAGATATCGAAATATCGTATGGCAACAAGTCCGCTAGTCACTTAAAAGACATCCATGTGTAAGAAATTATTTTTACAGTAGTAAGAGAGGTATTCCAGGTAGTAGGTCTCGGATTAGTCAATTCAGGTCACCCTCATTTTCCCCATCAACCCGCCTTCAAAAATTCAAGGTAGCCATAGGTTTCATCAGTAACTTAGTGGCTGAAATTTTACTCAGATTTAGGATGCATAAAAATTTCTCGGGCATTCCTTACAACTGGTATGCACCGTATGACCATCGCTTATATTAGTTATTGTCAAGAACACAACCCTTCAGTCGCAGCCCATCTATAGATGCTTAGATCAATCATATTTTGAGAACATTTTTGTCAGGTATTAAAAAATTTGGTGTTTTTTTCAAGAGATTTTTAGCCGGAAGATAGGGCAATTCTCTTGAAGTATAGATGACTAACGTAGCGAGCTTATAACGTAGGTAGCTGTGGCCTTTTGTCCTCTACCCATCCACTGCATCTAGGTACAGCTGTAACTGCGTCCTGTAAGTACCTAAACCTCGCACCCTTAAAGAACTAATTTCGTAATCATCCCTCGGTTTGCTATATTCTATATCGTGTGTGTGTGAGAACCCAATTTAGTAGGCAGGTGAGGGTATCTCGAGAACTGTTGCTGTGACAACTGTATAGTACTTCTGTTGACTTGCAGAGGTTTACCGAGTGTTTTGTCTGAGGAGGAGAGCACTTGAATAAGCAACTGCGATGATTTAGGTAGCACTCCTGTTACAACTTTCAAACCTTTTACTGTCAGAGCAGAATGATCTCATGTCCCAGTTCTTGGCCTTTGGTCGAAATTCTATATTCAGTTCAATTCAAAACTCCTTAAGCGTCTTAGATGACACGATTTTATGACTTATGAGGGGTCAAATAGGCGAAATAAACCCGCAAAATACTAGGGTGACACAGCCTGGCACTTCCCTAAACACAATTCCTATACCTAGTAAAGTAAAGTTCATATGAACTATTTTTGTGTAGTAATGACTACTGAAGGCACGAGAGCTCGTTCTGACAGGAAACAAATTACTCAAAGAACAACACTGAAGCTATTTTGTGCTTTGTGGTCATCAAAGATAAAATTCAGTTCTCCTAGAGAGAAAGAAAATCTTTATACTTCATAAACGTAATTCATTTACTTCAACTTAGCGGTCTTAGCCGAGTTATGAAACTTAAATTGTTGTTGTTTTTAAGTACATAAATAAAAGATGTGTTTCAGTTCCTTGTAATTATCATATGAAATCTTATTTCGAAACTGCTACTCTATTTCTTCATCTCTATTGTCTAGCGGGGTGTGGCGACAATGACGTCATAGCATATACTGTCCTTCATATCATCTGGTGAATATTTCTTCTCGCCAAAACCGCCGAAGCGTTTTCTTGTTTTATTACGAGTTTTAGATATTGAACCAAAGACTTCCAATCTAGTCGTTATTTTAGACACACAGGTTTGTATAGAAATGATGTGTAAGAGGAAATTGTATATTGTGGTCGTGGTGAATATTGACACGAGTATAGGGATTGATGGGGTCTTATTTTGGCTCAAAATGGCGTCTACAAAGCCAAAGCTTGATTCGATATTATCGCCTATTTTAGTCACTTTTGAGTAAAGTACATCATTTTTCACATCGTGTAAATGCTTTTATGCACTAAGGCAGTGTTTGCTCTCAATGCTTTATTCGATTACTTTTAACTGTCAAGATTTCCACGAAAAGCGAATAAAATATTCTCGTGAAATGAAGGCGTATGTTGTTGTCACATTCGCGAATATTGAGCAGTACCCTAAAAACTATGGAAATAAATTTCGCTTTATGGAAATACCTCCATGTCGGTGGAATTGATGCATATTATTTTGATGAATAAGGTAGCGCAGATGTGTTTGATGAGGACCCCATGATAGAATTGTGATGCCGTTTCATAAAATAAGCAAAAATTTTGATGTGCCAATTGAGGCTCGTGAAATTGGCTTATGTGAACCACACAAATTCGTGGAGTGTTATTAAAACACCGACGTCCCTCCGAATTAAACCTGTTGAACCGTAACACTTTTCTTGGAACCTTATTAATTAACCATATTACTTGACTTTATAGGCGGGAAAACCACGCGTTTTTTCTCTCATTAGAGTTCATAATCTGAAATATTTGTTATTGTAAGATCCTTTGTGTTAAATAAAACCTTTATACAATTTGGCGTTCAAGTGTGAAATGGGAGCCCATTGATCTTTTAGTTGGAGTTTGTTGCTGTTAATAACGGCTTGATTGCAGACATGAGCGTTATGAGCCACCATTACTGATAGGCCTAGCTTCTACTATGATCAAGACGGTTGCTTATTGGCAACCAATTCTAATATGTCAGTTTGTAGTTCAGGTGTTTGCTTATCTCTGTAACTTGTAGGCATTGAAACTATTTTCGTTTAACTTGGCAGGATGAAGTATTATAGGGAGGGACACTAAGCTTCAACTATTATAGGAGGGGACGCTGAGCTTCAACAGGAATTAGGCTTAACCTGCCTTCTAAGGATGCCTTTTTTTTTAAAAGTTTTTTTTATATATACTATATTACATTACCCTGCTGTAGAATGATTTGCACAATATTGGCATATACATTTCCAGCAGTTTATCCTGCTTTTATATGTATTTTTAACCAATATTGTGGTTACAAACCACTCGTTTCAAAATATACTAGTACCAGTGCATCAAACACTTAGGCTTGTGGGTGAGAAACTATTCAGAAATGAAGGGTTTTGTATAGGGCTAACAACAAGTGAGTCATTATCAGGAATGCTAGAAAACTGAATAAATTGCAAGATAAAAAGTCAGAAAAATTTATAGTTCAGTTGTGTAATATACCAATTGGAAATCGTAAGCAAAGTATAAAGCATTTAATTCTGGTTACAATTAAAAGGATACACCCTACTCTAACCTAACTGAGGGTCTAGGGTAGTAGCCTACTTGGCCAAGAAAACTTCTCCAACCTAAATTAATATATAGGCTAGTGCTATAAATTATAGAGGGATTTACCCATACATATGTAACCTAGGATGCCTGATCTGCTTTTGGTCTGGCGTGAGTCATGGGATGCACAACCTCTGAATATGGGCATGTATATATACCCAGGACTTGTATAAAATGGTCACTAGGTGGAAAGCATAGTCTATATTACACAGCTTACTTTTCCTAGGTACTTAGTGATATCAAGGTTACTAAATTATGCTGTCTTGAGTAGGGAAGTTATGTATTGACACCAGAAAAATTAAGTGTTCAATAAGGAAAAAAAATATCCCTGGGCCCTAAAGAAATGAAAATGTCTGGAAGGCACCAATTCATTGTAAGAGAATGAGGGTCTGTCAGATGGTTTTATTTTGTGTTAGTGGCCCAGGTATAGTTTATTTGCCTGTCTCAAATTTATTCCTTTGTCCAAAATTGAGCTTATACTATTGACTCATTTATATAGATTACAATTTTTTTGCTTACAGGACTACCTATAAGTGTTTGGATTCATTAATGACAGATAAATGCTGTGTCTGCGAGTGCTGTCATTGGAATATATGTTAACTGAAATTTATATTTTAAACTGAGTTGACTTTCCTTTTCCCAGTTTTTTGGTGAATGATGGATGCAGAAGGAGAGGGTGGGGAGGAGGCTCTCGGTGCTAGCACGGAAGCATGGACAGCTGCAGCATATCAAACTCAGGAACTTAACAATGTTGTACATATCATCGTGCCAGAGTTGACTTGTATACAACAAGGTAAGACACTGGATTTACAAATTGTAATAACTCCGAAAGTTTCTGAAACATATAAATAAAAAAAACTTGACAACTTCCATATTGGATATTTAAAAGCCACTAGCAGTCACCTGCCAAGTTTGAGAATTTGAAGTATGGTTTGAATAGAGACCTACTTCTTGCCAATGTTTTTTTTAGGTATTTTTGTGAATGTCAGCCCTGCAGTAAAGGTGAGGATGTTGGTTTTATCTCAATCACTTCATTCCCCTGTTTTTGCAAGTAGATTTTGACTTGAGTAGAGGAATGGTCTCAGTATGGCTTTTTCAGGCCAAGATTCAAGTTTTCTTACTTCTAGATGTGGCTGTTTTGTGATAAATATTTCTTTAACTTGAATATCGAGAAGAGTGAGAAGCTTAGTGACAAGTAAAGAATGCAAAGAAGAAATAGTTAAAAAGCCCCAATATATAATGTATATGAGCAACTGTATTTTTCCAAAATAGCACAATAAAAAAAAGTGGGATCTTTCACCTATTTGCACAAAAATCCTCTTCATCCAACAGTTGGATGAAAGGACTGCTGTGCTTGAGGAAAAGGCTAATTGGAGGGGTTGGTGTGGTAGTGTTTAACACTCGCCCCAGTTTTATACCGACACCTATTATATAGGTGAGCGAGTCAGAAGCTTCTGACATGTCCAATTTAGCAGTTCTTTGGTATTATAGCAATATTTTACTAGAAATAGTGCTAAAGCAGACATATTTCACTGGGCGACACGGCTTCCTCGCCCAGAAATAGATTTTTCCTACGTCAAAATCCCTTTTTTAACATTTTTTTTTTGTATTTTGGAAATTCGTATACAGTTGCTCATATACATTATTGAGGCTTTTTGCTTATTATTTCGTGTCACAGTACAGTGATGCACCATAGGTAAAGAAGTAGTAATATATAGAGATGGTCAAGCAGAGAGAATAGATATTATTGAGACTATGTGAAAGCTGGTGGAAAGCCAGTTAACACCCTTTCTTAAAAATGTTTTTTTCTTTATCCTCCAGCATCTTTGTGTCTCAGTTTCTCACACTTCTGGATCCATTTTTGGCTCTTAACATGTTTTCACATACATTGGCTGATGCCAGAGTGATTGTAAGAAATTGATTTAAGTATTTTATTTAAGTATTTTGTATGCAGGGGCATAATTTTTGGGGGGGAAGAGCAACTGGCCCCCCCCCCTACCCGGACTCAAGTTGCCCCCCAAGCCTCAACTTGACCCCCTAAGCCTCAACTTCCCCCCCCCCCACCTCAACTTGGCCTCCCTCACCCCCTATGCCTCAAGAAGGAACAGCATGTTTTCTTTTTAAATGTGCAATCATAAATACATGAAATTTCTTGGAAATACTGTTTCTTGATCCTTGTCTGTCTGCTGGCTACCAGTGATGATGAGATAAGTAAACAGTAGTAGGAGTATATAATTTTTGCTGAATTACCTTGCTTATGTGGCTTCAAAAAACATATAAAATTGCTCATAATAATACAAAAAAACCCAGCTGATTAGGCTTGCTTCATTTGTCAAACCGTCTTTGTCCCCCCCCCCCCCCCCCCCCCCTGCCCCACAACAAAAATCTGAAATGACACCTGTTTGTATGGTTCTAAAGTTTTTCAATTTTTATGACCTTGGGTACTCTCCCTATGTGTACAGAGTTCATGTTAGTGATTCTCATGGCAGAATCCTCTAGTTGATTTCATTCAAGTACTTTTTCCATAATTTTTTTTAGTTTTTCCATTTTCATTTTGCATTTTTATCTTATATTGTACTGTGCCCTTTTTACATTTTCTGTTTTTTGTCATCCTTTCACTATTCCCAGCACTATCTTTATTTCCTTCTTTGGTCTTGAGTTTATTTTTCCATTCCTTCCAATCTTCCTTTTCACTTTTTCCACTTATCTGCCTTTACTGTAATCATATTGACATCTGCTAGAGCATAAAGGTTCTCTTTGGTTCTTTTTGTGCTTCAAGATTATACCATGTCTTTGTCTCTGTACACAACTTCCCAGATGTTGAAAAACTTTTATTTATTAATATTATTATTATTTTTTTTTTTGCTGTTGTCTACCTTTCCTGACACTTTTCATTTCTGATTTTATATTTTGTATTCTGTTTATGTTCTTGTGTCTATCTTTATCTTTGTTTACTAAGACCATAATTTGCTTTTTTCCCACAGGGCACCCAAATGATCCATTGGCCACTGCTCTGAATGAAGTTGCAAACAGTCAGGGGGCATTGGTTGCTCATGATGATGATCATGTACAAGTGAAAGATCCTTTATCAGCATTAGCTGCTGCTGCTGAGCTAGATCAAGTGCGAAATGATGTTACAGTGGTAAGTTGAGTGCCTAATTTGCATGGGATGAAATTAATTATTTTAAAAGTGCTGAAGTTGCTCTGTCTGGATTCAGTGAGAAAATGCTGTATTTATAGTAAATCACAAAAAATTAAAATTTAATGCCTTACAGATATAAATTTCCTATTTTTAATGTGTACCTTCCCCCATTCCTTTTGGTTAGTACATCTACTAGTATAGAAATGTTAGTTTTTGGGGTTTCACCAGTCCCAAGATTACTGTCTCATTTTAGTGCTATTTAGACAATTCAGTTTATTCTCCTCGTTGCCTTCAGTTATAAGTACCTACCACGTAAATGCAAGACCTTTCAGTTATCAAACATAATTTCAATGTTCTAATTTTTTTTTGTAGGTGGAACATATGATAGAGGAATCCAAGTATAATCATGAAACAAAATATTCTCATCATCTCACACCTGACATTAGTGCTGATCAGCAGCATGCCACTGCTGTCATTGGTGATGATTCTGAGGCCTTACATCACGGTGCTGTGGTGGTTAATATACCTTTAGAGGTGGGTAAAAACATTTCTTGCCTGTTGAAGTTATTAGTATACATATTTTTATAATTAGGTATAAAAATATTCTTTGTTGTTAAAAAAGTAAAAAGAAAAAAATTATTGCTAAATGCCCTAGTACTGTTTATATCATTATTATTATTATTATTATTATTATTATTATTATTATTATATAATAATTATATGTTACAAAGATACATACGTCATTACTAATATATCTGTTGTTGAGAACTACATTGCCTCTCAGCATAACACTTTAAATTTTTGTATTAGATTACATTCTTTTGATGTGTTTATGCTAAGCGACTTATATTTTAGAAGTCATGTATTTCACAGAAGATGCATTTACGGTAATTGAATAGTAAACATAGGTAACACTTATCATATACGGTATTACTAAAAAATATAGGCAATTACTGTTAGTTGAGGGATATCTGGAATGTTCAAGTAGTATAAACTTTAGGGTTATTGTTATTTACCAGATTTTGCAACATATCAGAAGATCAGACCTTTGAAACATTGGTTTAAGTTGAAGGGCTGCCTAGGGAAGTTGAAACTATGTACTATACATACAAAATACATCAATTTATTGTCGTAGGTTTTTTCACTGGTCAAGATAAAGAAGCAGATCGAGAATCATAAGTTATTAGGCAGCAATAACTAGCTTTCTGAGTGAGACATCTTTTCCTAGATGGCCCTCTCACTCCTAAATTAATCACAGTTTTTATGTAGTCTCAAACAGAGGCTTGGAGTTGCTGCTGGTCTGGTTTTAACCCTTTATCCATTTTCATTTGCTACATTGATATTGGTATAGTAGTAACCTTGTAAGCTCAGCTATTATCAGGAGCACAACAATATCCTGGTGTGTCAAAAGAGGTTTTAAAAATTACCGAAAAAGAATTGGCTAGATTATTTCATAAAGGATACAACAAATATATTTTGTACAACGAATGCTATTAGAAGGAGCTATTGAAATACAGAAGGATCTGATTGTATGTTTTATAGATAGGCTTTTCAGTCATCAGAACAAAATATTATAGCCAAAATGGTAGAAGGTGAAGATATTTGTTTGCCAGAAAACTTTCTTGTTATATCACAAAGATTTAATGTAAACCCAATACAGTTACACAGCTTAATCATTAGCTGTACTGTATACTTTTCTGCTAAATAAGAAGAGAAAGCTTTGATACTAACCAAACCAGAGGTTTGGATAATCATAGTAGCAGCAGAAATGACTGTTGGATGTTCCCACATCATAAGGTGACAAGCATTCGCATATTGAAGAGGTTTTAGTAATAGGTTAATGACAACATGGGAAAGAAAGGGAATTTATCAAGTGAGTGCTCTGTGTTTGTCATGAACAACAGAAGTGCATTTGATGGTACTGGGTAGGACATGTCCATCTGTACAGACAGTTCTAAATCTGAAGATGATTTGGTGCTGCTGATGTTCATGGTGACAAAATATATGAGACCATACTATCATTTATACAGCAGAAAGAGCAGTAATAGCTGAAGCTTTGGCTTGTATTTTATTCAGTAAATAATGGTTTTGTCGTACAGTTTTCCATCCAGTTTTGTAGGGGGTTAAGGGGCATCAGCTACCCATGAAAATTGAAATTTTTTAATATCTCTTTACACCCTCAAACCTAAGTCCTAATACTGTACATTGTATTAGTGTCTATAACATATGATTATTAACTAATTTAGTATATGCAGTACACTACAGTATGGTACATGCTTTTAGTGTACATTACAACACTGCAGGCACGAACAGTGTAAGGAAAGAGAGAGAGAGAGAGAGAGAGAGAGAGAGAGAGAGAGAGAGAGAGAGAGAGAGAGAGA
>NC_087205.1:101663045-101668045 GCF_015104395.2 Macrobrachium nipponense | reverse complement strand
AATGGTTTATTTTTTCTTCTTTTTTTGCCATCTGGGCTGTGACTTTCTTTTTGTGCACAGGACTGGGATTGTCCCTTGTTTTTTGTGCCCATTATGCTCTGTGGTTCTCTCAGTACATGGTACCAATTCTGGTCCCTCCTGTGTTGGCAATGACAAGCATGGGCAAGGTATTGCAGGTGTCTGCTTACTTGATCCTAGTTTTATTTCTGACAAGCCAGCTTTGCTTTTGGTTGTAGGTGTGTTGACAACGTTATTAACCATGCTTGTTCTATGTTTACAACTTTGGATTGTAGTTCATTGCCGTTTCCTTTGGGATATGGGCATTAGACACCATGGTCTGAAGCATTTACCTGGTTGGGTTGATGCACCCATACATTAACTTGGTATACAGTCTTTTTAAAGAGTTGGGAAACACTTATACGAGATCTTCATATTCATTGTGTTTGTGGTGTTATCTGTTTGGCTATCTGGGTGGTCCCTTGCCATCCAACATCATTCAATGAGCATACCTTAGGGACTGTTCAGTCCCTAAGTGCTGATGTTCATTCTGCCCTGGTCCATGCTCGTGTGTGGAGATGATGTAAGAGATAACATCATGTAGGGGTTTGTGCATGCAGCAGTGACCTCTCATTTTTGAATGTTGGAAGTTTTTACAAATTGGAGATCTTACGTATCGAAGTAAGGCAACATATGATTGTTGGGATTGGAGTAAAAATGTGTTTTGTATTACTAAAACACTGCTCATGCAGCAGTATATGCAGTATTATGCGTTGGCAATTTTTAACCATTAGTTTTTCTCTTCATGGGAAATCCATCTGTGCATCTGACTTAAACATTTTCCATCTTGCATAACCTATATTTCTTAATTTCTACAAAATTAACTTTTGTATACATGCCGTAGTGTGTTTATTCATATTTTATCCCTGTATAGTATCTGTTACATATTTAATTGTAACATACTTTACTTGCAGATTAATGAAGAAGGGTCTTTATCATATGGGCCCAGGGTAAGAAAACAGGTTGTAACATGTAGGGCAGAACAGCGAGCAATTCTTGAAGCAGAGCACATTGATAAAGCCACAGGTATTTTATAAATGGTATTATCTTTATAAACTAGTTTAAGAAGATCATTTGGTTAGGGTAAATACATATTCATTGAGACACTTGAATTATTTTAGGACTGAACTTTGTACAGTATACTATAAACCTCAATATATCTTACATATCAGCCAAGGTATAGGAAGTCTTATAAATGGTTAATAAAGAATGTATGATACCAAGGGTGTTTATGAGAATTAAATCAAAGGGAAGCCCATTTTCGACCGCTGTAGATTGTATGATTTTGATGTGCATCTTGGTCAGTGTAGTTTCAATTTTAGCTGAATAAAAAAGAATGGATATTTTGTTATTTATAGGTAAGGGAATATAACTTTATTCTGAGACATTACCTTCTCTTTGATTTTCAACTTAATGGATTTGAGCTCTACTGTTGTTTAGCTAATGGATTTGAGATCTGCTGTTGCTTAGCTGATTATTTATTTATCAGTAGTTTTTTTGTTTTTTTGTTAGAAACCCATCATCATCATCATTATTGGTTTTACAGTTTTCCATTTTTTGGGTTTAGGCATGAAACAAATTGTCTCTACTATTCTTTATTTATATTATTGTCTGAATTTTTTTCTGATTTAAGTCATCATCTGTCCCCTTTCTCTATGATTGTTAGCGCCTTTCTTCAGGTTTTTATCATAAAACTTCCAGGTTTACCACTTTCAAACAACTGCTCTTTCCTTTTCATCTCTTGTTTAAACCATCTAAGTCGATGAGGTCTCTGTTTCTTTCTCAGCTTTCATCCTGACACTTTATCCATGGCACTGCTTTTGTTGATATTTTAAGCAAAAACAAACAACTCAATTGTCAGTCAATAAATATAATTCTAAGGCATACATACTGTATTGAAGAAAATTTGTAATTGCGAATGCTGCTACATAGGTGAAGTTTTAGTAGGCTATTAATTTGTAAGGAGAGTTAATTTTGGAAATGATGAAAACTACTGTATGTATAGCAAATTTGTAAAGGATAATAACAAATCATCTCTTGTAATTCTGACAAGTACTGGTATGCACTGCACATTGATATGGTTGCTGTTTAATATTAAATTAATTAATTCATCTTTTTATGTTAAGAAGTTTACTGGTTTTCTATAAACTTTTTGTTTTTGATAAGTTGGAAAAATTAGTTTAGTCTCTTATAATTCTTATGCATAGACATTTTGTAATATAAATTAACTTTTCTAAACTCTCTGATTTTTATAAATAGGTGTCCATTTTGGTATGAAGAAGACATACGGCAGTATTTTTGGTAAATACTACTGGCGGTCAATGTATGTAGATGTGGGAAGTTATTGCAGACGTTGTGAAAAGTGCACAGAAGTAGGAGTTTCAAATGTTCGAGGCCCTATGCCTGTTGAATCTTATGAGGAGTCATGTGAGGAAAATCAGAGAGTAACAACATTACCAACTGACAGAATAATTAGAGTATGGAAAAAGGTAAGCAATCAATATATTTAATGCTATTTAATGCTAATTGTTATTGGAAAATTTTACTAAGCCCATAGGAAATATTGAGTCAGCAGACTTCAGTGAGAGCGGGTTCATAGTTACACCAAACCACTTTCAATTCCTTGTACTTGAAGGATGTTGCCCATAGGTCCTTGGAACTTTTTTCCTTGGGTCCGATGGTGGCTGCTCAACCTATTTTCAATCTCCTAGCAAGGAAGAGAGGAATGATAACAAACCTACATAAGTAGATACGTTGATTTGCTTTTAGAACAGATAGCTTCCTATCTTCCGTAAGTGCAGTGAACTATGACGTATAGAAACCCAGAAGTCTGAATCTGTGATATTCTTATATATCTTAGATTCAGAAATAATGTTCAGTTTTTTGTAGAATTCTTTTATTCAGGAAACTGATGAAAGGTGGCAAACCTCCAGTTGGTTAATAGTACTTACCTCCCACCACAGGTAAGTTTATCCTAAGACCAATGGTTTTTTTCATATATCAACAAATGGCAAATTTTTTAATCAATTTGTATTTTTCATCACTAACAAACCTGAGGTCTTAACATACAAAGGCCCACCTCTAACCACCCCTCTGACAATTAATCTGGGTTGGAAGAATGACTGATGTGGTCACGGGTTGCCGGGGGCTGTGCAAATGGTCCTACATAACTTGTGACCAAGCACAGATGTCAATACAGGCAGTCCCCAGATATGGTGGGGGTTCCATTCCTGGGAGTGCTCTTTGAGCTGAAAATTGCCTTAACCCAAATCATCATAATTATAATGAGAATAAATAGCACTTACAGTGCTGTTACAGCGCTGTAAGCGCCATAAGTCCAGGTTACGGCACCATATAGTAGGTAGCAGTGCCGGGAGGCAAGAGCTGTCAGTCAGGAACAACATAACTTGAACCTGATGTAACTCGGGGGCTGTCTGTAGTCCCTTGCATACACAATTTTTGTTTAGCTTTACCAGTTTCCAGCTGGCGCTAGAAGATTTATCCTAATGTTAAGACCTCAGGTTTGTTAGTTATGAAAAATGCAAATAGTATTACAAAATTTGTCATATTGCAAATGAGGGATTGCACATGATAACCATCAATGTCACAGCCTCCTGCTTTTGAGATTTTTAGGTTGGTGGATAGAATACTGTTGTCAAGTGGCTGAAAAGTCTTATCAAAAGCCATTTATTTTTTTGCTACGGTATAGTTACCTACTCTTTCTCTTTTTCTCGGTGCTGGGCCCCTTGTATTATTATCATCATAAAAAATATTGGCTTAGTTATGATTTAAAAAAAAAAACTATGGTTCTAGCTTTAGAAATCATAATTTACAGCTTTTTAAATTAATGAAATCTTGGAAACTGTTCCATTGCATGACGGATGTGTATTTGCTGGCCTTTTTCCTCATTGGTACTTTATGTTTGTGCTTGTGAGCACATTGTTCACTGGACTCTTGTGCCTAAGTATTGCCTATATTGTTATTTTTTCATCTGACCCTCTCATTCTGTTTTTTTTTCAATTCCTATGAAATATTGCTTTAATGAAAGAAGACTGCAACTGGTTGTGCTGTAGTCTTTCAGTGGATTTAGCCAAACCTTTTAATTATCATTTTGCTTTTTTGTCAGGTGAAGAGCTGCTGTTGGCTTATTTCATACTTAGGAATAGTTGTTTAGCTTTATGATTGTTAGGTGAATTTTTGTGAGCTCATGGTGTTTTGTGTGTGCTTATTTCATTCTTACTGATATATGTCTACAACATATAGGAAGTAACTCTACAAATATCAAACACTATAAAATTGCCTGTTATCCACCAACTGACGGTGGAAAATTAGGCACAGCTATATACGTTCATAATAGCATAACATATGAACCTTTCAACATACGATCTATGCCATATCAATTAACACCTATTAAACTGTATATGCCTGACAAAAGTAAAATCACTATTTGTAATTTATATAACCAACCAAGTTTCAATGATTTTTCTGAACTTAGTAGCAAAAGTATACACGAACCCCTACTTATAGTAGGAGATTTTAATGCACATAATCCCTTATGGGATACTAATAACCCCACTGACATATCTGGAACCAACATAGAAAAAGCTATAATGAAACACAACCTGTGTTGCCTCAATGAAAGTGAAGTTCCAACATATTTTTCAAGTAGACACCTAACCTTTTCCTCAATTGACATTTCATTATGTTCAAATGATGTAGCCGAGAAATTTGATGGAATGTCCTAGACGATTCATACACAAGTGACCATTTCCCAATCATTCTGAACTACTGGAGTAATATCAAAATATTGCCACCTACAAGATATAATATCCAAAAAGCTAATTGGGATAAATATTTCCTATACACTTGAAACATACCACCATTCCCACATAACGAAGATCACAATATATGTGAATCTTTCTCAAACTTCATAACAAATGCTG
>NC_087205.1:101627737-101662545 GCF_015104395.2 Macrobrachium nipponense | reverse complement strand
ATAACAAATGCTGCAGATAAAAGCATTCCAAAAACCAAAATCACATTCCACAAAATCCCCTGTCCGTGGTGGAATCCAACCTTAACAACCTCAAGTAAAATAAAACATACATACAGACAGTCCCGGGTTACGACGGTGTTGGCTTACGATGTTCCGAGGTTACGACGCTTCTCAATAGACGTTATTTCCAGGGTTATGACGCATGTTCCAGGGTTACGACGCCTACAACGCTCATCTGGGAGATGAAATATGACACCAAAAATGCAAAATAATCAATATTTGAAGGTTTTTTTGATGAAAAATTCCATAAGAATGCAGTTTACAATGTTTTCAATGCACCCAAAGCATTAAAAGTAAGGCTTTCTTAGGATTTTTGACGATGTTCCGGCTTACGACGATTTTCGGCTTACGATGCGTCTCAAGAACGGAACCCCCGTCGTAACCCGGGGACCGCCTGTATTGGGTCGCAACCTTAACAGACTCAAAACTCGCCTTAAATCCCTCAACAAAATGCCCTATAATATAAACATATTAAACAAAATAGTTATAACAAATATAACAATTAACCACATTAAACCACTATATAACAAATATACAGCCAAATTTAGAAAAACAGTAATAACTGAAAAATCGCATCATGGAAAGAATATGTCTCAAACATATCTTCAAACACTTCCACTAGGGATATCTGGCAGTAGATAAGGAAAATCAATGGAAAACATATAAAACCTCCAAGAAGTACAATACATCTAAATGGAAAAATATACCAAGATACTTATGAAATATCAAATATAATTGGAAAGCATTTTGAAAATATCAGTGCTTACTCTAGCCTAGATATACATTTTCAAAATATCAGAAAACAAAAAGAAAATATAATACTCAATTTTGTACATGAACTTCCCTGCCAGATATATACTTAGCTATAGTCTCCGACGTTCCGACAGAATTTCAAATCTCGCGGCACACGCGACAGGTAGGTCAGGTGGTCTACCTTACCCGCCGCTGGGTGGCGGGCGTATGAACCAATCTATCTCTCCAGCCAGATTTTTTTCTGTCGCTGAAGCGATAACAACTGTTGTCGTTTCTTCCGATATATTCTTCATTTCTCGCTTGCCTGGAGATTGATTTGAACATTTTGGTGACGTATTCGCTCTATGTTGGCTTGGCATACGCTGATTGTGGACCGTTATTGACTTTGCGCTGGATTTTCCTGTAGAATGTCTGATTTTGATTATTGTTCCAAAACTCCGGTTTTTGTTTAGAGTATGTGTGACCGATGGATGTAAAGGTGAGGTTACCGAAAAGCTGCGGTGGACCCTCACACTTTCTGTGTTAAATGTAGGGGGAATGAATGTTCGTTTAGTAACCCGTGTCAAGAGTGGTGAGTTTTTGAACGAAGATGAATATAAGGCTCTTTCTTCTTATAGTTATGGAAAAACTTGAAAGGGCTAGGGTAACGTAAAGCTTCTTCAAGGAGCTCGAGCAGGTCGAGAATGAGTGAGAATGAAACTAACATTAATGTAGTTTTAGAACCTTCCTCCCAGGTCTCAGCTCCTGCTCCCCGCACCGAAGCCGTAGATTCGTCTTCGGAGGCGGCGGCCTCAAAAGCTTCCTTGTGTTCTAAGGAAGACAAGAATCTTCGTACTGAGCAAGGTAAGAGTGTCAGTGATGATAAGTGCAGTGTACCCAGTGATGTGGAGGGTGCGTCTGACCGGCTCCTTAGTGCCTCCAGGCTAGACCTCTTCCAGACTCCCAGTTCCAGTGGAGGAGGAAAGTCGAAAGCCGCAGGAGGGCTAGGGAGAGCCCCCACCGGTCAGGCGTCCCCTCGGCAGATCCTGAAGTTCGCTCCCAGGCTGCCTTGGATCGTAAGAAGAAGAATATTCTTCGCCAGTGTTTTTCGTCATCCTCTTCTCCTTCGCCGAAGCGTGGGTGGAGCTCTAAGGAGGCGTCACGCCCGTTGAAGAGGGCTGCGGAGGCTCCCTTCAGTACGTTAGCGTCCAGCCAGAAGACTTTTCTGATGTAGCTTCCTTGCAAGCAAAGAAGCCTAGGAGATCCGGTGATGCGCCCCTCCTTCTCCCGCGCCTCGTGCTGAGCTTGCTTCGGAAGAAGATCCTGGGGACTCTCCTTCTCGAGTACTAGCGGGCCTAACAAGCTCAGATCACAGCCTTGGCGGACTCCTTGGCATCGAGATCGCGTAGAAGGAAGGATTTGTCTCTCCCGATCAAGAGATCGAGGCGCGTTTCGTCGAAGAGCGCTCTCCTTGTAATCGGCGTTCTCCTTCTTTTGAGGATTCTTCTACTCATTGTAACATTTCACGACCGAGGAACACCACTCCCGCTCGGAGGTGTCGGGACGCCATTCGACGGATAGGCGCTCCTTGGACTATGAAGATATTTCCTCAAATCGGATTCCTGCCTCGGGTAGACGCTCAGCCCCTTCTGTTTCTCCTTCTTCTAGAGTTCGTGCAAGAAGAGAGAGTCGCTCAGGTCATAGAAGACTTGGTTCGTCGTCTCCGTCTCTTCTTTCTTCTCCTCGTCTTCTCAGAGAACCTAGGGAATGCCCTTCTGAAAGTAGGCGCACTTCTCCTTCGACTACTGTAGTCGGGCAGTCGGATAACGTGACTGGTAGGCGCTCATCGCACGGAGTTCGCTCCTCCCCTGTAAGACATCAAGAGTCTAGTAGGAGCCCTGCTCCTGGTAAGCGTCATTCGTTTAGTAGCTGTTCTCCTGGAGAAAGACACCTTGATCCTCGTTTGCTCGTTCTCCTAGTAGGCGCTCTTCGTTCTCGAGACTCCCTACTCCTGCATCGGTCTCCTCTTGCTAGAAGTCAAGAACGCCTCAAGCGCCCTGATTCTGTTAGGCGCTCGGTGAGCCTTACAGACGTTCTCCCCTTGGTAAGGACCAAGATCTCGCAGAACCGCCCTGTTTCGTTTAAGCGCTCGGAGCGTAGCAGCCGCGCTCTCCGCTTCGTAGGCATCAAGAGCCTCTAAAGCGCCCTGCCTCCTGAAAGGCGCCCTATTTTTAGCAACGTTTTTCGCCGCTTGGTAGGCGCCAGGATTCCACTAAGCGCCCTGTGACAGATAGGCGCTCGGCGCCTAGTAGCCGCTCTCCTCACGATCGGCGACAGGATCTTAGCAGGCGCTCTCCCTCTAGTAGTTTCCCTAGGGATAGACGTGGTCTTTCTAGAGAATGCGAGTTTAGACAAGAATTTTCGGATAAGCGTCCTTCTTTTACAACTCGTCGTTCTCCTGTACGCCTTTCTACTTTGGAATCTTCTCCTCATTCAAGACGTTTGTCTCCTTCATCGCACTGTACCCCAGCTAGGAAATCATCTAAGGATTCTCATAAGGATCCTCATCCCCGTTCTCCTCCTCAAGAAGACCAGGAAGCCTCTGAGGAAGAAACTAATACATCGGGCAACAGTTTCTTCGTACAAGAAGCTCACAGAACTTCTCTTCAGGAGTTCGGAGAGTCTTTGAGCCCTACTGCTACCTCCTTCTCCACACTCGTTGTTCTCCACAGCGAAAGCAACGAAAGGATCTTCGTGTGTGAGAATGAAGCCGACTCTTTCTATGAAGAAAGCGCTCAAGAGTTTCGGTTCATGGATGCGTACTAAAGAGGAAGCGGGGAAAAATCAATGTTTGCCTTCCCTCCGTCGAAGCTTTCAGGAAGGACAGGATTTTGGTATGAGACAGGAGAACCCTTGGGACTGGGCCTTCCGTCTTCAGCTGACGCAGATTTTTCGGCAATAGTAGACGCCACTAGAAGATCAGCTTTGAATTCGGCCAGAACTACGTGGGCAATGAATGAAATGGATCACATTCTAAAAGGCATTTTAGAGTCTTGGAAGTTTTCAACTTTCTCGATTGGTCCCTCGGAGTCCTAGCCAAGAAAACTCAAGGACCGGACACGTTTTCTCCGGAGGATTTGAATTGTGTCTTATCCTGTATGGATAAATCGGTGAGAGATGGGGCCAGCGAAATAGCTTCACTGTTTGGAGCAGGGGTCTTGAAGAAAAGATCAGTTTTTTGCTCATTTTTAACAAAGTCGGTCTACACATGCTCAGAGATCGTCTTTGCTTTTTGCCCCTCTCTCTACACAGCTGTTTCCTAAACACCTGGTTCAAGACATTTCGAAGGCTCTCTCTGCCAAAGCTACGCAGGACCTTCTAGCACAGTCTGCAAGGAAGCCGCGCCCTACCTTCCAGACTAAGACAAAGAAAGCTAAGCCGACCTCTCAGGAACCCTTTCGAGGGGCATCTACCTCTAGATCCTCTTCGTTCAGAGGTCGGAAACCAAACAGAAGAGGGAGGACTTTTACGAAGTCAATCAAACCTCCCAAGTAAGACTTGAAGAAAACCCTGGATTTGACTTATTCCTTAGGACTTCTGGTCAATCTGCAGAAGTCAAGTCTGATTCCCGCTCAAGAGTGCGTTTATCTGGGGATCCAGATGAACTCTCTGAGTTTTCGGGCTTTTCCGTCACAGGAGAGGATAGCCCGGGGACTCGAAAAAGTAACAACCTTCTTAGGGAAAGAAGTATGCACAGTGAGGGAGTGGATGAGTCTGCTGGGGACGCTCCTCACTGGAGCAATTTGTTTCCTAGGAAGGTTGCACCTGAGACCGCTCCAATTCTTTCTTCATCGGAATTGGAGTCGTCCTTCTCAGGATTTGAAGTTCTCCCTGTCAATTACTCTTCAAATCAAGAAGGAGTTAGCATGGTGGGCGGATCCCGACAAGTTCTCGCAGGGACTGCCTCTTCAATCCCAGAAACCCAGCCTGGTGTTGTTCTCCGATGCGTCGGAAACAGGTTGGGGGGCGACTCTGGGAACCAAGGAGGTGTCAGGAACCTGGATGGGGGACCAGTCTTCCTGGCACATCAACAGGAAAGAACTAATAGCCGTGTGGCTTGCTCTGAAGGAGTTCGAGTCAGATGTGACAGGAGCAGTTGTGCAAATAAACTCGGACAACACCACGGCTCTGGCATACATCAGGAACAGGGGGGGACGCATTCCTTCTCTCTGTACGAAACAGCAAGAGATCTTCTTCTGTGGACAGAAGAAAGGGGGATAAAACTTCTCACCAGATTCGTACAGGGAGAAAGGAATGTAAGGGCAGATCTCCTCAGCAGGAAAGATCAGAGGTCCTTCCCACAGAGTGGACTCTGCACCAAGATGTTTGCCAGAGCCTTTGGAAGTTGTGGGGCAGGCCTCTCTTAGACCTGTTTGCAACTGCAAAGAACAAAAGACTGGATCTGTATTGCTCTCCCATCTCGGATCCAGGAGCAATAGGGATAGACGCTCTCCTACTCGATTGGAAAGGACTCGATGTATACGCGTTTCCCCCCTTCAAGATTCTGGGGTTGACTTTAAAAAAGTTCGCAGAGTCAGATTCCGCGAGGATGACTTTGATAGCTCCCTTTTGGCCAGCACAAGATTGGTTCACAGAGGTGCTGGAATGGCTAGTGGATTTTCCAAGATCGCTTCCTCTAAGGAGCGATCTACTCAGACAGCCCCACTTCAACAGGTACCACAAAAACCTCCCCGCTCTCAGTCTGACTGGCTTCAGACTGTCCAGAAACTGGTCAGAGCGAAAGGCTTTTCGTCAGCAGCTGCTAAGGCAATCGCTAGAGCGAGGAGGTCTTCCACATTACGAGTGTACCAATCGAAGTGGGATGTCTTCAGAAGATGGTGCAAGAGGAATAACGTTTCCTCTTCCAGTACCTCTGTGAATCAAATTGCAGACTTCTTTATTCTTAAGACAAGAATGTGGCTTAGTCGTTTCGACGATTAAAGGCTATCGTAGTATGTTGGCGAATGTCTTCAGGCACAGGGGCCTCAACTTATCGGAAGATAAGGACCTACAGGACCTTATTAGGTCGTTTAATACAACGAAAATGCAGTATCCTAAGACACCTAGCTGGAATTTGGATGTAGTCCTTCATTTCCTTGGGTCCTCTAGGTTTGAACCCCCTATTCAGCCTCATTCAGAGACCTTACCAGGAAGACTCTGATTTTGGCTGCTTAGCTTCCGCCAGAAGAGTGAGTGAGCTTCAGGCGATTGATGGTAATGTGGGTTTTAAGGAGGACTCTCTCATTTGCTCTTTCCTTCCTGGTTTTCTTGCAAAGAATGAGAACCCATCAAGTCCATGGCCCAAGAACTTCGAGATTCGTGGGTTATCTTCTTTGGTAGGAGAAGAACCCGAGAGAACTCTTTGCCCAGTGAGAATGGTGAAATACTACCTTAGAAGAAAAGAGCAACTGAAAGCCAACCGAGAGGTCCTGTGGTGTTCAGTAAAAGACCCTACTCGTCCATTGTCGAAGAACGCATTGTCCTTCTTCTTGAGAAGCCTCATCAAAGAAGCACACGGATCCTGCAGAGAAGAACATCTTAGGCTTCTTAAAGTGAAAGCACACGAAGTAAGAGCCATAGCAACTTCTCTTGCTTTCAACAAGAATATGTCCGTGCGAAATCTGATGGAGACAACATTCTGGAGATGTCAGTCAGTGTTCGCGAACCACTACTTACGTGATGTGAGAATCACTTACGAAAAATGCTTCGCCTTGGGCCCGTAGTATCTGCGGATTCAGTGCTGGGGCAGGGAGCTGGAACTCATCCTGTTTAGTAGTATAAATTTTTCCCCCTTGTATTTGTTGTTGTTGGTTGCCTTAAAGAGGATGCATGAAGGCATCTCTTTAGGTCGTAATACTAATCTTTAGTAGTTTGGTTAGGTGGTCTGATGAGTGTGGCTCCTTGCAGTAGTAGTGGTTAGGACCTGTTAAGATAGGGACGAACTCCCTTTAACAGGATCCGACTTGGATTCTACCACACAAAGGGATCACATATCCCAGTGGTAGATCCGAGAGTCTTTCAGCATCATTGTCACGTCTAGCTGTAGCTCTCCAGGCAACGCAGACTCAGAGATAATATCAATGAAGTCTTCTGCCTGAACAGGTAAGAACCAAGGTTATTTATATCCTACAACATCAGTTGTTTCTTATCTCTCCTTATTACTTTAGCTGTCTCTTACCCTCCACCAAGGGTGCCAATCAGCTAAGTATATATCTGGCAGGGAAGTTCATGTACAAAAATGATATTGTTAAACTACAATAAAGTTTTGTACATACTTACCTGGCAGATATATACGTCTAATGGCCCACCCAGCCTCCCCTCAGGAGACAGGTGAAAGAGAAAAAATCTGGCTGGAGAGATAGATTGGTTCATACGCCCGCCACCCAGCGGCGGGTAAGGTAGACCACCTGACCTACCTGTCGCGTGTGCCGCGAGATTTGAAATTCTGTCGGAACGTCGGAGACTATAGCTAAGTATATCTGACCATGGTAAGTATGTACAAAACTTTATTGTAGTTTAACAATATCATTTTTGAAACTCTTGAAGACCTGGAATATAAAGTGATTTTGACGTAGGAAAAATCTATTTCTGGGCTCAGCCGTGTCGCTCCCGTGAAATATGTCTGCTTTAGCACTATTTCTAGTAAAATATTGCTATAATACCAGAGAACTGCTAAATTGGACATGTCAGAAGCTTCTGACTCGCTCACCTATATAAAAGGTGTCGATATAAAACTGGGGCGAGTGTTTCAACATGGATGAACTAGATAATGCCATCAACTCATGTCATCCCTCCGCACCAGGATATGATAACATATAATTTGAAATGATATAAAAATTTGCTCCTATAGCTAAATCATACTTATTAAAATTTTATAATAGTATCTGGCTAAAACGTGTCTTTCCTGATAAATGAAAACATGCCATAATAATTCCAATAAATAAACCAGGAAAGGATGCAAGTAATCCATCCAATTATAGACCGCGATATCCCTAGCAAGCTGCTTATGCAAAATGTTAGAAAAAATGGCTAATGCACGATTAACGTATGTAATAACCAAAGAATCCATTTTAACACCAACACAATCAGGTTCAATAGCTGGCAGATCAACCCTAGATCCCTTAACACATTTAGAAGATCATATCAGAAAAGGCTTTGAACAAAAAAAATTAACAGTAGCTATATTTTTTTATATAGAAAAAGCATACAATACAACATGGAAACATAACATCATGCAAAAACTCCACTCCAAGGGACTAAGAGGCCACTTACCAATATTTATTAAGAACTTTTTAACAAACATAACTTTTCAAGTAAGAGTAGAAAATTCCAACTCAGTAACCTATAAACTGGAAGAAGGAATCTCTCAAGGTAGTGTCTTGAGCTGTACATTGTTTGCTTTAGCAATCAATGACGTTACTATAAATTTACCAAGTGGTGTAAAAAACAGTTTATATGTTGATGACACTGTTATTTACTATATGAGTAGTAATTTGAGACGTGCTCGGAGAGTTCTCAGTACTGCCATTTCAAATATATGTAGTTGGACAAATTCAGTTGGATTTAAACTTTCAACTGATAAAACAAAAGCAATCATCTTCTACAAAGACAAAAGATGGCTGAAGAACCAAACAATCAAACTTCACCTATATGGCACTGAAATACAATTTTGTACAAAAATCAAATATCTAGGAGTGATATTTGATCAACATTTAAATTGGAAAGAGCACATCAGATACATTAAAGCCAAGCCCTTGCCATATTGAAAAAGTTATCACACACTAATTGGGGAGCAAAGAGAGACATTTTATTAATGATATATAAGGCAACAGTCTTATCTATAATAGATTACTGCCTCAGAATCTGCATTAAAAACTCTCGATGCAGTGCACCATGAAGGCGTGCGATTGTGCACAGGAGCATTCCGATCGTCCCAACAAGCTCACTTCTGGTAGAGACAGGTGTGTTGCCCTTGAAACATCACCGTAATTTAATAACAATATGAAAAGGTCTTTCACTGCAAGCGGGAACATCTGCAGCTGACTGCTTTCAAAATTGTAATCCAGTAACAGAAGTTAATAGTACTAGCTCTTTCCCAAAAAGAGCTAAATACATAATGAACTTGCATTACATAGATCCAATTTTTCACCCACCAATGGAATTGCCACCACCGTGGATTTTAAAACAAATAAAGATATGTACCTCCCTGTCTTACCTGCTTAAAAAACAAATGAAAAGTACAGAAATGTACCGCCAACATGCTTTGGAGCACCTTAGAATAAAAGGAAACAAATTCATGGTACTATATACAGATGGCCTCAAAAATAATGTTGGAGTAGGAGCATCTGCATATTCGAAAAATATGTTTATCAAAAGAAGCCTACCTTTAATATAATCAATATTTACTGCTGAAGTCACAGCCATACAGATGGCTCTGATATGATATCTGAGGCAAAAGCAAGTGTCTCTGTTATTTTTAGTGACTCACATAGCGCTATAGATGCTGTAAGACAGTATAAATCGGTAAACCAAGTAGTGCAGGAAATACAAATAAAAATTCATCAACTCCTCCAATCAGGATTATCAATAGAAATATGTTGGATCCCAGCACATGTGGGAATAAAAGGAAATGAAAATGCAAACTCAGCTGCCAAATTAGCCTGCACTATCCCTCCAACAATTACACATGCCCCAGTGTCAGACTGGATAACATCTGTTAAACCATTGATATACCAGGATTGGAAAAGAGAATGGGCCTCAATATCAACCACAAATAAACTTAAAAACATAAAAACTGAAGTGTATGCATGGAGGACATCCTCACAAAGAGAAAGATCAAAAGAGGTGATCCTAACAAGGCTCCTTATAGGACACAAAATTCTTACATGCTCACATGATGTTGACACCACATCCTGACCCAATAAAGTGTAATAGATGTCAAACACCCATGACAGTGCAGCATTTACTTATTGAGTGCCCAAATTGGACCCAACAAAGATCAATTTATCTACATTATGTAGGTTTAGGTGCCAATAAGTTAGCTGTTTTTTTCCCTTACCCATTCTTATTCTTTTATGGTTACCTATGTGGACAATATTTATTGTATCTTTGTTTTGGATTTCTTATTCTGTTAAGTTGAACTTATCCCTTAAGTAGTTTTTTGAGAGGATATATTTTAAATGTTTTAGCTTGATCAAACTTAATCTCACTGTTTCTTACTTAATGAATTTCATTATCACTTACAGATAAATGTATTATAGTAAATGTCAGCGTAGGTGTCCTGTTGTGTCTGGCAAGCTGTGAAATGCCTACATGGCTGGTGTTTGTGTTTAACTTGCAGAATACAAATGTTTTTGCTCAATCTTTCCTCCCATGTCTAAGGATAGGTTTAAGCATAAGGAAGCTTTTTATTAGACTTCTACTTCAGATATTTCTTCTTAGGTCTAAGAATCTTTTGGTTCAGTAACTACTACCCAGTGACAGATCATGCAGCTGCTCCACTTCTACTTAAGTGCTTTCCTCAGACAATTCCTTCCTCTTGCCAGTCCAGTTGAGGGTGCTATAGACCCCGCTCATTCTGTTACCTGTGGTCTTTCTAAATGAATTTATTCCTTACCCAGTGCAGAGCAATTCAGCTCTTCCTTTTCTTGTCTTTGCAAGCGTTCATGCAGTACCAGCGTTAAAATTGAATGGTTGAGAAACCTTTTTAGGGTTCCAGGCCAACCAAGACAAGACCACAAGCTGCTCTACGCAGTGTTTCTTAACTAGAGCTTAGGAGGCAATTTGCTTCACCCACTGAACTTGTCAGTAAGGTCATTCATATGGAAATACTTGGTGAACCGCAATAAGTATGACACTCAGAGCTTTCTTTTGGCATCTTTAAAGAATGCATTCACTCTCCAGAGTCATCTTTTCCAAATGGAGACACTGAAAAAATTATTTGTAGCAGCCAACTCCATCAAAAAACTTCAGACAAAAAATAGACACAAGCCATTCTTTTGCTAAGGACCCAAGCTGTCAACATCCAAGGACCTGAACGATTCTGCTTCCCTGGACAAAAGCCATTCCATGGTAAATGATAAGAGTTCCTCCATGTCTGAGGACCAGAATTGCTGCATTTCTAAGGAACAAGGACAGTGATATGCTAATGGCCTAAGCTGCTGCTCTCTGAAGACCATTATGTCAGGTGCCATACAGCCAGTTGGAAATGCCATTCAAAGACATGTAGAAAGGGCAATACATATATGGTCCAGTAGTAACTACCTTTCTTATAGCACTCAAGGTCCCCAAAAGAATTCAGGCTGTAATGAACAAGAATCTCTCTACAACCAAGAACTTCTCCTCACCCAAGAACAAGAGCTAATTACCTTTCAAGAACCTGAGTTGCTCTATTTTCCAGAACAGGAACCAGTCCACTTCAAAGGATACAAGCCCTTCCATGTCTAAGGATCAAAGCAGTTGCACTATCAAGGGACCAAACTGCTCCATTGCTAAGGACCTCAATCACTGTACTTTGAAGACAAAGCCATTGTAAGCCCCCTAATGCTCCACTTTAAGAATTCAAATTTCTTAAGTACTGCTCCAGTAACACAAACCTGACACACTCCAGTGCTGATCACCTAACATGCTTCAGTTTCTGGAACTCAATCTGCTCAGTACCAAGGACTCGAGTTGTTCTAATTCTAAGTCACTGAATTGCTTTGTTAAAGATTCAAGCTCCTTTACTTCCAAGAAACCATTTTTTTACTTTTAAGTATGTGATTTAATATTCCTCTCTGGCTTAGAGGATGTAGTTCTCTAGAAAAGGTTTTCAAGCTGCTTGACTGAAAGTGCAAAAGACAGTCTGTTAGACGACAGATGATGGAGGCATTTACTGGTTTCTTATGTGCATTCTTCAAATGAGAATGAACCCATATATTCTAATTCCAACTGTGTATATGGAACAGGTACTCTAAAGGTGGAAGAATCTTTATGGAAGAGGCTTTAGATGTGGTACCACATCTCTTGAGCTTTTACCATGTAAAAGAATGCTGTGATGGGCTCCAGGGGGAGAGTTATCAGATGTGCACAGATAATGTTTGTCAGTTTCTCAGCTGCACTGAGTTTAAATTTGGCAATAGCCTCTGGGAAATTGACAGCAGCACAATAAAAAAAATCACTGCTGGGTCTGTTTTACATGAAATGAGGGTGATTATTATTAATAGGGCTTTGTGTAACAACCCTTTGCATGAAGTCTTTCTCGGAGAGTTTGTCATGTCCAGACAATTTGTTGACTATGAATGTTGGCCAATTGTAAGTGATGGGATTGTATGAAAGTTTTTTTTTATGAAAAGAACATCTGTTTAATAAAAAAAGTGAAATTTATGTAGTAGTCAGATGCACATCCTCCTTTATTTTAGAGGTCATTGTCTAGCTAATTTCAAGTAATGGGTTTGTGTGAAAAAATAATTAAGAACAGATTATGAAATTTGGATTTCTCAGTTTCTGTTTATTTCAGTTTCATTCATTTCTGTGTGGTTTAATGAAAAAGGTTTTCAAAATTAGAATTAGCAAAGTAGTATGTAATTTTGAATTGAGATTACCGTATATTTCGGCGTAGAAGTCGACCCTTTAGCCCCAAAAAATAATTCCAAAATTAGGGGGTCGACTTATCTAACGGTAACAAAAAGTGAATCTTTATTATTTTGGCAGGAATCCAGGCTTTACAGTTAGCTAATAATAATGACAGCCTTGTTGAGGTAACTATGTATGTAAATACCAGTATTAAAAACATTTCACACTGTAATACGACAATAATAATACATTAGAACATCCATTACCTTAAATTAAATGAAAAAAATCAAAGTAACTTGAAGAAACCCCAATCGCACAGCAAGTGTAAACATTGCGTAGCCATTTGTAGTACAGTAATTGAGAAGGATGCGTTCACTCTGACAGTTTTGTATTTACCGGTGTATTGTTCAAAAACATTTATGGTATGAAATCTTTATTTATCACTTTAAGTAAAATAAAAAAATATTTAATAGTAAATATGCATTTAAAATCCTTCAAAATTACTTGAGTCATCGTCACTTGAATTAAACAATTCATCAAACAAATTATCATTCACGGTTTCATCATAAGGATCCCAGTTTGAATCTGGTGAATCAACTGCAGGTTCGTTTTCCCTCAAATGAGCCTGTTTATGCCATAGAAGAACCAATGGTCAAGGAATATTCCAACACAATAATAGAATACCGGCACGTCGTTTTAACAACCCAATCAAAACATTAACTTGAGTGGCAGTGTGTACATGCATATATACGTAGGCTCTTATGCAGCGTTAGTTAGCGCTTTGTTTGTTTACATTACACTCGAGTATATACCGAGTATATTACCTGTATTTCTTATGGTAAGTAGAGCAACATATGTACCGTAATAACATTCAGGTTATTTTATATGATACGTTTTACCCTGGTCCTTTTTTTTCGAGCGTACGGTTGGCCTCACATTTTATAGGTCGACTAATATACCCGATATTAGTTAAAATCATAAAAATTTACTCAGAATTGGGGGGTCGACTTATCTTCCGGTCGACTTATACGCCGAAATATACGGTAGTTGGAAATAGGGATAAATATTTGAGTTGACCATTTTCATGAACCTGTGGAATATACATTGTTAGAAACAGCACATAGCTCTTTCCACAGAAAATATATTAATCTTTACAAAACTTAGATTACCTGTCTTGTCTGACTATTAATCTTATGATTATTCTAGAATTTGATGCAATTATAACAGGTACAAGTGAAGCTATATGGACCATATAATAGAACCATATATGGGAATGAAGTTTTAATGACAATTGTGGATCCATTTTCAAAGTGGATTGTTGCTCAGCCAAGTCCGGAAGCTGGAGTGGAAGTTCGATGTGCCAATTTTATTTTTGAAACATTTTGCCAATTTGGATTTGCTCAGTGTCATGTAAGTATAAGTATCCAGTATAAACTTCTTGCCGTATTTGCGATAAAGTGTCCTGTGTGGTGCTATTTGCCAAAAAATTCAGTCATCAGTAGGCAAAAGATATGGTGAAACCCCTCTGGTGTCTCAAATGTCATTGTTGTTCATCTTTTCAGTTACAGGTCTTTGGCTTGTTATTTGATATTGTGATTTTGTGCTTGTTACAGTATCCGATTTACAATTCTATGTCTAATTTTTATAAAAACACAGTTAATTTTTTCGTGGAAACCAATCTCTTAGGCAACCATTGCTTGACAATGTGCAATTGTGCAATTGATCACTTATACAATATTCAGTTTTCTATATAACGTATATTTCCGCACATAAGACGACCTTTAAATCCCAAAATTCATCCCTAAAACTTGGGTGTCATCTTATACCACAATTCTAAAAATCAAACCTTGAATTCTAAGATGTGTATCGGTAGGCTAGCCTCAGTGTCGGTGGTATAGCTTAACCTGAAGATTCACATTATGAAATAAACTGATAGTAAAGGTAATAAAATAGTTTTTACTTTATATATTATTGGCATATCTTCATAACAAATAGCCTATTTGAGGAATAATTCTAATTCAGTAAAACAAACTTTTATCTAAGCGATCCCAGCTGAGAACGTGTAAACATCGAGTTACAGTTGCTCTAACAGCAACCTTTCTCATTCAGTAACCTTTTAGGAACTTCAGTGGTAGTGTAATTACGGTAATAACAACATTTACGATAACAATATTAATTTTTCATTAAAAATTTCTCATACATATCATAAGATTGATCACATTTGCCACTATCATAGGGATTCCAGTCTGGTTCTGGCGAGTCAGCTTTGGCTTCGTTGTCGATATCATACACATCATGTTCGGTAACAACCATAGCATTTTTTAAATGATTTTATGACACTTTCAATTTTCACATTCCCCATGCTTTTATAACAAAAATGCAGTGAACATCACGTGAGGCAGCACGCAAAGCTTTTTGTACTTATAGTTTAGAATAATTCACTATTATGAACAATAATTGTTTAAGATAATTATCGTTCATTATTGTATTTTTATTAGCGCTTGTTTGAGAATGGCGACAAAACAAAACAATGGTTTCCCTTTTAGGCAATGTCAGTATAAAAAACATGACATAGAATCTGCTTTGTTAAACTGACCTTTGATAATATCTCTCTCTCTCTCTCTCTCTCTCTCTCTCTCTCTCTCTCTCTCTGGCTCTCTCTCTCTCTCCATTTTTTCATTGATTTAATACTAATGATACTCCTCCAGTAAAAAAAATCCTGTTTTTTAGAATTTCTGGATAAAGGCGATTAATTGTAAACGTATGACATAAACAACCGAATGATAAACAGCTGATTGCTAATGTCATTTACTATAACTATTGAGCATTTTAAAGAGTTCCGTTTTATTGTCAAGTTGTAAACCCTACCGATTTTTAATGGTGGCTTCCATAAGTGAAAATAAAATACATTTTTGTTCATCCCTCATGCAATAGAGATATCAAGAAACAGTATACTAGTAAATTAAAGCTTCAGGTTATAGCCGAGGCTGAATAAAATGAATAACGGCCAGGTTAAGTGATGTTCGGAACTGGAGAAATTGCTTGTACAATGAAGTAATATGTGCTCGTTTTCAACTAAACCTCATTAATTTACGGTAAAAGGTATCTGAATTATATCTCTTCTAACAAATAATGGCAATGAAGATATCAATAATACTCAAATCAGCCGAGATTTTGAGAATGTAAACAGTATCAAAATTAATGTAAATGATGTAGATGACAATGTTTTGGATACAAGCAAAACATCCTTTATTTAAGTCATCATTATTATAAATGTAGTTGTACTGTTTAATTTGTGAAAATAATGAATTTCCTCCAAAAAACATTTTGGTTTTGTAATTTAGAAGTCGTCCTTTACTACAGTTAAACATGTTGTATAAACCAAAACAATGCAAATGGCGCACGATCGCTCTTTTGTATTTTGAAATACAATAGTAATATGAGAATGCATACAATATTATTGGATACAGTGAAGTAAAAGTAAAGCATAACTTTTTAAAAGATCTACTGTTTTCCTTCGGTAATACCTATCGCAATCTGCCGATTTGGGAAAGCATAGACGGCACGCTAATTTTATACCTCGTGTATGATGCGACCCCTTTAAAATTAGGTTTCAAAAGTCGCATAATATGCGAGTATATACGGTATATATTCATTATGGAGGTAATGAGATATAAAGATATTGACTGACAATATAAGGCACACCCAACCTTAATTTCACCCAATGTGTTAGTTTTCTTAACTGAATATTTAATACAGTATTTTCCTTTTCTTGTTGCGTTATTTAACAATGATAAAAATGTCTACTTACCTATCCATTGCAAATGGTACCATTGATTATTGAATAGTAATTACATACTATATGATATATACTGTGCATTATTTACCTTTTTCCTTGTTATTTAAGGAAAATATTTTTGGCATTTTGTAGGTCCTAGCATGTTTTGTTGTATGCATTTATATGTATCCTGTTGCAGGTCATAGGTATGAGTTCCGAGAGTTTTGAACATATGCAAGCCTGTTACAAGGAGAGATTTGATGGGACGCAGGATGTTCTTCGATCTCTAGTGCCATTTGATTCTGAAGATGCTCAACAAAGCTTCCTGTTTACATTACAAGAAGAATCTAGGGAATGTGCCTGGGCAGGTTAGGACATTATAGTTTTATACATGTTAAGAATTTTTCTATGGTATATCTTGGTGTTAAAAGATTAATCATACTTTCTTTCATTTTATGTTAATCAGATTTCAGAAATAAAGCTAAGATGATTTGGTCTTCTGTTCTTTTTTGGGGGTGGGCGATAATTTATTTTCTTAATGGTAAAATACTCATAAAAATTAATGACCACATTCTTTTAATGAGGCTTTAGCATTGGGTTTGGTGGACAGTTGATTATCTGGTTGAAATGTTTTAATCTCTTGTAAGCTGTCACTACCCAACCCATTTCTTTCTTTGCAGATATTTATTTAGTTACATATCTTCTCCGACTGACATTTTTGTAAAAATCAATCAACATTTTCTAAGCCACATTGTACATATTTGACTTTAATTTTCCTTTCTTTGTTATTCTTTCTCTTCATCACTCAGTATTACATACTGTTGTTGAACAAAATTTTGTGTTGGTGGGAGGATTTTCTTTTAAACCCTCCTTAAGCAAATTTTACAAAGTATTATTTTCATTAATTTGCCAGTCAGTTCTGCTTGGAGAACTTACTTGAATATGCTTTTTCTCCTTTTCACATATGCTTGTAATTTTTGGAGTATAATTGTTGAATGTAAGTTTAAGATTAGTTTATTACTAATGTGTCTACATTTCATTTCTGTATTTAGTAAATAAGCTGATTTTTCTTTGGAAGGGAATATTTTTGATCAAATATGTACCGAAAATGCCAACACATGGGACCAAGAGGTGAATCGTTACCTTTTCCAGTTCCACACCACTCATTCAACCCAAAGTGGTGTGACGCCTTTTAGTATGATGTTTGCTCGCAACCCAACAGGTAAGTGTTCTAGTCGTTGTTGAGGCTTTTCCTCTTTTAATGAAAATCATCATTATTATGTATATTACGCTTGACAATAAGTTACTAAGTTTAAGAAAATTTGCATATTTGGTTATTTGTAGTTCAATCAAATTTTGAATGATACATTAGTATTTAATGGATTGAGATGATACAAAACTTTTCTTTACAACTCTGCCCTGCAAAAGTAAGAAGTTTTAGATCATAAATATGTACTAGTTCTTGTGATTTACATTGTATACATACTACTAGTTCGAGGTATCATTACACAGATTTATTAGTGAAAAGTAAAAAAGTTTAAAAACACACAAATATTAGATGTGTGTTTGAGAAAATTTTTCTTTTCCATCACAAAGGTTATGTCAGTGAAGAAGAAAAAGAAAACATAAATATCCTAGAAGAAGAGAAGGCTCTTGAAGTTCCTGCTAAGAGGAGACGACTACAGAGTTCTACATTGCAGGTGATTTTGATTACTTTTTGTCATTTCATTGACATAATTCAGAAATAACTCTCTTGCTTTATAGAACAAATCATTTACATCATCATCTTCATTCATAACATTTTTCCATCAGGTCTTGCTTTTACAGTGTTATTGAAGATTTGTCTTCACACTCTTTGCTGGATGCACTTTGTTTAAATTTCCTTAATTTCAGGAACTTTCCTACTGGTCTTTTTCTTTACTTCCTTATCTACTATTATTCTATGACTAACTGCTTCATCCCTTCTCACAGGTCCAAACAATCCCAGTCTTGAGATCTCACTTCATTCTCGAGGCTCTGGATTTGATCTTCCCTCTGTACTTGGTTGTTGAGAAAATCCCCTTATGTTAAGACCCAGGGTTTTTTATTTGTGAAAAATATAGGTTGATTTAAAACTTGTCATTTTATATAATCACACCTCTTCCAAAGTCTACATTTTTGTCAGTGCCTGTCTTTAATGGTTTTATGCAATTATAAAAAAATTTACTGTTGTTTATATGCAGACAAACCATCAGTCTTAACGATAGGATAGTCCTCTAGCGCCAGCTGGAAACTGGTTTTAAATAGTCAAAGATTGTAAAGCAAGGAATCTGTGCCTTCTGGCATCTCAAGCATGTATGAGGTTTGTAGGGATACAAATTTGAATATAATAAAGGTAAAAAAAAATGGAAATACTACTAAGGTTTAAATTGCCACTCTTCACTATTTTCCACAAGTATTTATGCAGATTTTTACATTGCAAGATATTCTTTTTTCCAGTGCCGTCACTGCCATGAAACATTTACAAGCAAGATTAGTTTCCGTATTCATCAGCGGAAGCATACAGAAGAAGCAAGAAAGAGAGGTACAATGGAAGGAGAAGAACCGCTTAGATTAGTACTTCAGGAGAAAAAACCACAGCTTCGGAAACTACGTCCAAGGAAAAAGCGAAGACCTTTCGGAAGAGGTACAACAGTAAAGGATTTTACTCTAGAGTTATAGAGTAATTATAATGCCTTTAAGATATTAAATGTTACTAAATTGTTTTAGTACTATGTTTTCATTATTTATGTGAATGATATAAAGGAAGCTTCTCACCTAAGGCTTTAAATTACAAGCATTTGGTGATACCAGGTCCCTTTTCTTTGTTATATTATAATGTTGATTTAAAAGCTTCATGAGAGCAGTCATTTGCTCTGAACTTTTTGTAGTCCATTAATTTATCTTGTCTCACTGGTTTCATTTCTGGAAAGTAACAGATAAGAATATAAATTTTGAATAACTAAAGTTGAGCTTTGAATTTACATTTTTATGGATGCTATGGTGTTCTTGATATATTTTTATATACTTACTTAAATTTCTTTTTACTTTTTACTAGGGCCAGAGCGACTGTTAACACTCGCTTCATCTGATTGGTCAGACCAGCAAAAGGACATTGTGCCAAATGATGAGAATCGACAACAGTTGACCCATAACACTGTTGTAGCAGTCAAAGCTCTTCTTAGTGCCACAAAGGAAGAAAGGAGTAAAAGAGGCAAATATGTGAAATATACACCAGAGTTACGAGATGAGATTGCTCAGTATGCTCTTGCACATGGAAACCATGAAGCAGTGACTTATTGGTCTGACAGACTTGGTGGTTCTGTTAGTGAAAGTACCATTAGAAATTTTATTAAGACATACAAAAGTTATACACCAGATGTAAAAGAAGAAATTGGAAAATTTGCTTTTCAGTATGGAGTTGATGTAGCAGCAAGACATTTTTCTGAGAAATTGGGTCACGAAGTAAGGAAAGGACTTATCCGCAAGTTAAAAAAGATTTACTTAAAAACATTTCCAGAAATTAATAATGTAGGGGATATAGAAGTGGGAACTAATGGGAAAAGAGTTGCGAATGGGCCAAGTACAACAACTGCAAGACAAAAGAGGTCATTTTCATTACAAATGAAAGATGAGATTGGTCGTTATGCATCACAGTATGGCATTACTGCTGCTATGCATCATTATTCTGAAAAACTTCAGTTTGCTGTCAAGGAGTCCACAGTGCGCAAATTCAAAAAGCAGTTTGTCGAGCGTGGTAACATGAATGGAGGAAATGCTGGGGAAAATGGACCAGTTGTAAATAGTGGTACAGTATTAACAACAGATCATCAAGCAGCACCTGCACATACAATAGATGTAATCCATCCTTCCCTGTCAGTATTAAATGCTCCTACTGTGTCTGCCACAGTTAATGTGAGCTCGGCTAATAATTTTGTTTATCAGCATCCCTATCACCTAAACATGGCGCCTGGACCTCAGGCTAACACTGTTGTTCCAATGAACCATAATTCTTTGGCATTCCATCAGGGTGGTGTGATTAATCAGAGCATGACTACCTCTTTACCCTATCAGCAAGCAGGTGCTCCGCCTGGATCTTCAGTTATTATGAACCAGAGCTTTACTCAAACTCCAACAGGCTTCCAGCAAAGTTATGTTAGTGGATTCTCACAGGGAGGAAGTGCTGGAGGAACAGTAACTCATGGTGGGCAAATAGCACCACTAGCCATGACCCATACCAGTGTAGCTGCCACTAGTATGGCTCATTCCCCTCTACCCCTAACAATGAGTGGGACACCCACTACTCATATACCTCAGTTAACACATCATGGTGTAGGGCCCACTGTAAGTCAGCCACATATCACTCAGACTTCTGCAATACCTCATAGTGTTACAGCTGGTGTCCAGCACCCCTCACACCATCAGTTAATCACAACATCATTCCATCAACCTCTAACAGGCTCACTAAGTTTTGAAGGTACTACTTTACAAGCTCATGCTCAGGCTAATTTAAGCAATGAACCTCTAAGTCTTATGAAGGAGGCTCATGACCAACCAAATGGAGTCACTCTAGGCCAGGGTGATGACAGTTTGCATGATCCAGGAGCAGATGCTGCTGCTGCTGCCGCTCAATCTGGCCTAGGTACTTTAGGTGAACAGCCTGGACCTTCTAATCAGCAAGAAAGTATTCTTATTATGGATAATGAGGATTTTATTGACCCTCCAACGCCAGTACCAAAGAAGAAGAAGAAGAGATCTAAGAATCGATCCAAGATACCTAGAGGATGCATTGGTGTTAGCAAACGAGGAAATTATGCGTCTTACAGTCCAGAACTTAGAGCTGAAATTGGAAAGTATGCATCTGAGGAAGGAAATTTAGCAGCTGTTCAATATTATAAAGAAAAACTGGGATTCGAAATACCTGAAAGTACTGTTCGGGGTTTGAGAGACAAATATCTTATCAAGAGAGTTCGGGGAAAGAAAGAAGTCCTGTCCATCGGATTTGCTCAAAGAGGGAGGCCAATGAGGCTTGGGAAATACGATGAAATTGTTCAAGATTGCATCAGAGAACTAGTCAGAGATGGAGAAAAGGTAATTATTCAGGTCTAAATCTTCATACAGATTTCCATTTTTATTTGGTTGTAGATTTTAGTTTGATTCTGGAAAATACCAAAGATGGTTGAATTTTTTAGAGCTAAAGTAGTTTTTTTACAAGAATTATTTCATGGTGTGGAAATGGGAACCTTATAAAATAATTTTCACTACCAATCCATTCCTTTTAAGTAGCCTGTTAATACATCTGCACATGTGCCAGATACTAAATTTTGTTAAAAAAGGGAAGAGAGAGAACTCCCAGTAGGTTAACTTATGTCCTTGTGTTTCCTCGAGGCTTCCCATGGAAAATTGTCTTATTTCTTTTGTCTGTTTGTTGCCTACAACTAGCAACTTTTCCACCTATCTCTGTTTTGGATTGCCATTTCATTTTCCTTCTTTGTTCCCCTGGCGGGTCAGTTTGTGTCTAGTCTTAAGATGAAGGTATGAAAGTAGAATGAATGGGATGACTGGTCTTTTTTCTTTACTACTTTCTTTCTACTTCTTTACCTATGGGCAGTATGAAGGAGAGTACCATCATAAGCTGGAAAGGACTAGATGCAGGTGAGGTGGTCAGCCATACTGTAAAGTTATTTTAGAGTACTATAGTATACTTTTCAGTAGCATCACACCCCTCTCAGTAATAGGGAAGGGTGATGGTAGATCCAGATACAAGGGACAAGCAAGAGTGGTTTTATGAGAATGGAAGGTCCTCTATTTTCTCCTAATTTATAAACCATGGCATGGTACCAGCACCCAGTGAGTGAAACCTAAACGCAAAGATTGCAGGGAGGGATAATTCCTTAAGATCTAATAGATCATTTAAATTTATTCCCCCTCCAATGATAAAGCAAAGGAAATATTATACGACACCGAAGGTCCCTTTGCTGTCTAGACAAATGAACCCTAATGTTGTAAGGTTAAGGCCTGGATTAACCTTGGATCAGGTTAAAATGGAGTGCCCTTCGATGACGTACCAAGAGGCTGCTACGTTAGAAGCAACAGCTTCTTCTGTCTTTCAGGCTGCGTCCTGGTTAGACCTTTGGTCAACAGCAGTGGCGAAAATTGCATCCTCGGAAGCAACAAGGAAAGTAGTGGATGAACCATTGTTCATTAGATTACTACAGTCAGGGTCCAAGGCGATTGCGTACCTGACAAACGTAAGTGCCAATGTTTGGGCAAATATCCTGCTAATGAGGAGAGATGCAGCATTGGCTAGACTAAGCCGCAATGTGGATTTGGATTCCGTTAGCAATGAGGAATGGGGATATCTTGGAATCGCAACTACTGTTGCCAGAGGTCATACTGGAAGAGGCGATAGATAGAAGAAGGATGGACACTAACGATAGGTTGGTGCAACAGGCAGTTAGGAAAACCTCTAACAGTCAAACTACTCCTTTGGAGGGAAGAACAGCAGATGTCTCGAAAGAAGACAGTGAGACATAGCATCCCTAATAGAGTCACAAGACCCTCTTCCCCAAAGAGGATAAACTCATCGGCTTTCACAATAGAAACAACAGAGGAAGGGGCAATAGGGGAAGAGGGAGAGGCTCAAGAAGATAGGATGGGCGCCTCCCATCACTCGGCCACACCAGTGGGGGGTTGCCTGGCAAATCACTGGAAGGTGTGGCAGGAACTAGGGGCAGAGCAGTGGGTGGTGGATGTTCTCAGGATCGGGTATTTTATTCCGTTCGAGTAAACCCCGCCCCTGACAGATCAACCATTACCCCACGTCACTTATGCCCACAAATCTCAGAAGGCCACTATTCTGCAGGACGAATGAAGAAGATGATGGAAAAAGGAGCTGTGCAACAAGTATGCAGTCCGACAAAAGGCTTCTACAGCAGGATTTTCCTGGTACCCAAAGCCAACGGGAGTGGAGGACAGTAATAGACCTGTCAACGCTGAATCTGTTTATAAGGAAAACCAATTTCAAGATGGAAACTCCGAAAACGGTTCTACAAGCAGTCAGAATCGGAGACTTTATGCTGACAGTCGATCTAAAGGACGCATACTTTCAGATACCAGTCCATCAGTCTTCAAGGAAATTTCTCCGCTTCAGTCTTGCAGGGAAAGCTTTCGAGTTCAAGGTCCTGTGCTTCGGATTGACAATGTCTCCTCAAGTTTTTACAAGAGTGTTCACCCTCGTGTCGGCGTGGGCGCATGCTCAGGGGATCAGGCTAATAAGATATCTGGACGATTGGCTGGGTGATAGCAAAGTCCAGGGGAGAAATTTACTCAGGGACAGGGCGGGCCCACTCCTGCAGCTTTGTCACAGCCTAGGTATTGTGGTGAATCAGCAGAAGTCGCAGCTGGATCCAAGTCAACGTTTGGAATATCTGGGAATGGTGATAGACACAACACAAGCCAAAGTATTCCCGACAGACCAAAGAGTAGAGAAATGCAAACAAGTGGTGAATGCCTTCCTGGGAAAGCAGACACAGCCAGCAAGACAGTGGCAGGTGGTGCTGGGAATCCTAACCTCCCTGGAGAAGCTAGTACCACAAGGAAGGCTACACCTTCGGTCCCTACATGGAGGATGAAGGAGTTTTGGTCACCAACAGTAGATCACCCGTACGAGCAAATTCCCTTGTCGGCAGAAGTGAGGAAAGACTTGCTGTGGTGGGTGGACGACGACAATCTGACAGTGGGTGTCCCCTTCAACAATCCTCCCCAGACCTCTTGCTGTTCTCGGATGCGTCACTAGAAGGCTGGGGAGCCCATATGGAGGAGTTGATGGTGTCAGCAAAATGGAGTTGCAAGGACAGAGAACTCCATATAAACGTGCTGGAGTTGAAAGCAGCTTTCCTGGCTCTACAAGAATTCAGGGAGAGAGTAAAGGGACACTCAGTGGTATTGATGTCAGACAACACCACAGTAGTAGCTTATATAAACAAGCAAGGAGGCCTAGTTTCTCGGCAGTTACATGTGATGACAGTTCAACTTCACCAGTGGGCTATAGAGAACCTGGTAGACATCAAGGCCAGGTATATTCCGGGAAAAAGAAATATAGTGGCCGACAAGTTGAGCCGCAGGGATCAGATTCTGGGAACGGAGTGGTCCCTACACCAACAGGTAGTGGACAGGATGCTCATGTTGTGGGAAGGACCGATCATAGACCTATTCGCAACCAGTACAACAAAAGTTGGAAGTGTATTGTTCAGTAGTCCCGGACGCAGAGGCAGTAGCAGAAGATGCGCTACAACACCCCTGGGACAATCTGGACGTGTACGCATTTCCTCCATTTTGTCTAATCCGTCAGGTTCTGAACAGGGTAATGCGGTCTCAGAACCTCAAGATGACCCTGGTAGCCCCGTTATGGCCGGAAAGAGAGTGGTTTCCTTAGACCTACTGGAACTCCTAGTAGATGTGCCAAGAGAGTTACCTCCATGGAGCAACTCTGTGTCAGCCTCACGTGGAGAGGTACCACCAGTCGGTGAAGTCCCTATCGCTTCACGGGTGGAGACTGTCAAGTATCTCCTCCGAGAGCGAGGGTTTTCGCAGAAAGCAGCAACTCAGATGGCAGGTAATATCAGAAAATCATCTGCGACAGTATACCAAGGGAAGTGGTCAGCATACTGTGATTGGTGTCGTAGAGGGAACATGTCTCACTCGGTACCACTATTCAGCAGTTAGCAGACTTTCTGATATATCTCAGAACAGAAAAACATATGTCTGTATCTGCAGTGAAGGGGTACAGGGCTGCTGTAGCCTCAGTCTTACGAATGAAAGGAGTGGACATATCGTCTTCATGGGAGTTGGCCATGCTGATGAGGAGCTTTGAACAGTCATGCCCACCAAAGGAGCTAAAAGCCCCAGATTGGGATCTGACCAAGGTACTGAGTAGTCTGACAAAACCCCCCTACGAACCACTAAGGCAGTCCACGGATAGGAGCCTGACCCTGAAGACAGTCTTCTTATTGGCCTGGCTTCAACCAAAAGGGTGGGGGAGGGGAGCTACATGGCCTCTCATATCTCATAAAGCACTCGAGAGGTTGGAGATCAATGGTGTGTGAGTTTGTCCAGAATTCGTGGCAAAGACCCAAAATCCAACAATAGTAGACGGCAGATTCGACTCCTTTACCATACCTTCCTTGGCAGACTTTGTAGACAACGACAAAGCTGAAATGCTCCTGTGCCCCGTCAGGGCACTAAGGGAGTACTTAAAGAGAACAAGGCACCTCAGGCCGGGGTGCCAGAGGTTGTTCGTAAGTACAGGACGGAACAAGAAGGAAGTGTCCAAGAATACAATATCATTTGGCTAAGGGAGACGATCAGAGATGCTTATACTGCAGAAGACAGAGGGTCAGTAGCCAGGTGGGAGCCTAAAGAGGCCTAACATCAAAGGGGTGTGAGTGTTCCTGGCATTTAAGAAGGAACATGTGGTGGATAAAATTCTGAAAGCTGGCGTGTGGAAGCGCCAAACAACTTTCACCTCATTTTATTTGAAAGATGTTTGCCCATAGATCCTTGGACACCTTTTCCTTGGGTCCAGTGGTGGCGGCCCAACAAGTGATATAGTTCATCCAGTGCCCCTGGCGGGTCAGTTTGCGTCTAGTCTAAGATGAAGGTATGAAAGTAGAATGAATGGGATGACTGGTTCTTTTTTCTTTACTACTTTCTTCCTACTCCTTTAACTACGGGCAATATGAAGGAGAGTACCGTCATGTGCTGGAACGGACTAGATGCAGGTGAGATGGTCAGCCATACTGTGAAGCTATCTTAGCTGATGATATACTGTTTTCAGTAGCAACACACCCCTCTGGATAATAAGGAAAAGAGGGGTGAATGGAAGGTGGATCCAGTCGCAAGGGACAAGAGTAAACAGTAGAATGGTATCTACACCCAGTGGGAGGAAACCAATAGATCCGCTTATATCTTTGGTCCTATGTTCATTGTCCATTCTCTTAGAATTTCCCTATATATTCGGAAATGGATAAGGTGGCAAACTCCCAGTCAGTTGTAGAGACTTACCTCCCTCCAATAGTAAGTCTATCCTAATGTTAAGACCGAAGGTTTGTTTCGTGTATGAACAAATACCAAATTTGTAACTAATTTGTATTTTTCATAACTAACAAACCTGAGGTCTTAACAGTTAAAGGCCCACCTCGAACCACCCCTCTAGCAGTCTAAACTGGGTTAGAAATATAACTGCTGGGTCACAGGTAGCCGTGGCATTCTGGGTATACATGCCCCGTGACCTGGTATAGATGCCATTAGTCCCTGATCTCACAAGTGGTAATTTTAATTTCTACCGGTTTCCAGCTTGGCGCTAGTAAATCCTAATGTTAAGACCTCAGGTTTGTTAGTTATGAAAAATACAAATTAGTTACAAATTTGGTATATTCTCTTATATCTTTGGTTTAAGGGTTTATAGTCCATTCTCTTGGAATACTCCTAACATTCGGAAATGGATATAGGTGGCAAACTCCCAGTCAGTTTAGAGACTTACCTCCCTCCAATAAGTAAGTCTATCCTAATGTTAAGACTGAAGGTTTGTTTCGTATGTGAACAAATGACAAATTGGTAACTAATTTGTATTTTTCATAACTAACAAACCTGAGGTCTTAACAGTTAAAAGCCCACCTCGAACCACCCCTCTAGCAGTCTAAACTGGGTTAGAAGTGTAACTGGTAGGTCACAGGACGCTGAGGGCATTCTGGGTAATACATGCCCTGTGACCTGGTATAGATGCCAATAGTCCCTGGATCACACAAGTTTAATTTTAATTCTATCGGTTTCCAGCTTGGCGCTAGTAAATCCTAATGTTAAGACCTCAGGTGTTGTGAGTATGAAAAAATAAAAATTAAAGTTAGTTAAAATTGTTCTCTTTTTTATGCATACATATGAAAATGAAAATTCATTTATCTTTAAATTGCCTGACAGTACTTGATGGCATATCTGGTTCCAGTGCTGGGCCATAAGACCCAAATGTCACACATTCATTCTGCCATCCAACCACCCTCAGTCCAATATCATATGGAATGCTCCTTAAAAAAAAATGGTTTATTCCCTATCAGATGTTTCAACTATGATCTGAGATGTCATGTATCAAGAGATAATTCTCTCTAGATGTCTTATAGAACTTTATTCTTGATGAGCAACAATAAAAAAATAACTCAACTGAGGTTTAGGAAATCTATATGGAACTGTGGCTCTATTTAATCTTTTATAATCAGTGCATAATCTATGTTCCTGTTGGTTGGGGTGAGACATGAAACAAGCTCATCTAATATGTAGGTTCTTCATTAGATAAGGTTCTACAAGAAAAATGCGTGAGCAACCAAACTTAGAGAGGGGAAGCAGCATACTGCTAGGTACTGGATTTGAATGTGTTCATTTGCCACTTAACATGCATGTGAGGCAAGAATACAGTTGCGATTTATCAATGTGTTATATACTTGGCAGGCAAGAATACATTAGACAATGACAAATACATGTTGCATATAGGCTTTAGTATCTGCACCGCCTTCCCCCTTTCACGCCCATAGTCGAGTGGGATCTTCCTTCGTAAAACCTGGGAGATCTATTTGGGGCTATAGGAAGGCTGTTGGAGGACGCTTTTGTGTCATGAAGGTCCACAGGGATGGAAGTGCCAGGGGTTGCTACTGGGTACAGGAACCACCGGTTCCTCCAGTATATACTCGTCCGCTGGTAAGACTTACTTCATGGTCCCTTTACCTGTCATGGCTTATGACAAATTTTGAGGAGTCAGATCCTAGATCCTGACTGACTCCAACTTCTAGCCTGGGTAAGGGATGTGCATGTTGATTATACGACCTCTGTACAAGTTGAGCTCTTGCGGCAGCCCAGTGATCGCAGTCCTCAGTTTTCTTGAGCCATTCCCGTGAGAATGACTGAGGATGAGCAGGCACATAGGAGCAAAGTGGGTGGCCATATAGGATTGGTGCAGGGGAGCGGCCTGTATAGTTTGACTGTGGCTTCTTAGAGTTAAAGAACACTCCCAAGTCTTCACAGTTGATGTTGCCAGAGGGTGCTGTCTTCAGGAAAAGATGCTTTACAGCCTTCACAGTGGCCTCAAATAGTGTGGAGACGTAACGAAATGATGTACTCTCCCATTACTCCATGAAATCCCTGAATTCACAGCTGGTGAATTGAGGTCCACTATCGGACCCGAGGTGAAGTGGAAACACTTCCCTGAAATATCTGCAGATCCTTATTGTTGAAGAGGCAGTAGTGTCACTGTAGCATGGGGCAACCTCAGGCCAACCAGAAAGCCTGTCAGTCACAATAAGGAATGACTTCCCTGTAATTTTGGAAAAGTCTGCTGACAGACTCCGTTCCAAGGGTGGTCATCATTTTGAAGAGCTTCCTGCTGAAGGCTGGGTTGTAAAACCTGGCAAGGCTCGCAAGCTCAGACAGTACTTGCAATGTTAGTAGATTCCTGGCCAGTAAACAGTCTGATTGTGCCTGTCGCTTTGTGGCTTCTGTTTCTCTGTGACTGTCATGGTGTTGTGATAGTGTGCAGCGGCCAATGGCGAAAGGTAGCAGGAACTACAATCCTTGCTCCATACTTAGCGAGTTTAGTGTCAACTGAGAGGCTGCCCTGTAGTTTCCAGAATGGGAGTAATGAATTATGTAAGTTGTAATGATTGGTAGGAAATCACTTACACTGCACATACCAGCAGATAAAGTCTGTTGTGGAGAGAGAGGGGCAGGTAGCTGTTTTCTTCAGGTTTGCTTTAAGTTTCCTGTATCTTTGCTTGCTTCTTGTAACTTCTCTCTGTAATACCTTATTTTATCTAAAATAAAAGTTCTTTATTAGTTAACGTTACAAGGCACAAGACAATGTGTGTGAGCAACCGAACTCAGAGAAGGAAAGTGGCATACGAATAGGCATTGGATACAATTGCCGCTTATCAATATACAGTGTTATATACATATACATGGGAGGTGAGGATACATTATACAATGACAATTACATTTTACATACAGATTATAGTGTTTACAGTTCCCATGTGGTTTCCTGCCATGCACAACTGGAGAAGACCATGGATAACTACTGGGAACAGTTATATCTGAATTCTAATTATATTTTCTTGAACAGCACCAAAAATACGGTCAGAAAATTATAGTTTTATGGTAGATTGAAGAGTAATTAAACAAACCTATCATATGACTTACCTACAAATCTCACAAGAAAATCTGTGGACATTACTTGAATCAACATTCTCAGAATTTGAGTATTGTAATATCCTTATAATTGTTCTTTATCCGTGATTTATGTTAACATTGATCTCGCAAGAACTTCCCTAATCAAGGCCACTGAAGCTTCTGTAGCCATTAAAGCTAATAAAATTTTGCTGTTTACTAACAGAACATATTATCAATGAAGTAGGATTTAAATGAACCGGACTGAAATGATGACGCAAATTCTCTACTTTCCATTATGCAGCTTTTTGACATGTTCCTTCACACTTGAAGGATGGGGTTGATAATATTGGACTTCTTATCCTCTTTAGGTGCTGAACTACCTTTGTGCTTTCTTTCTTTTAAGGAGGAATCTTATCCTGTAACAGCTTCCTGTCTTTTCTCCTCCAGCAGTATTTTAAACAATCCATCTTGGATTGGTCTACAGTGGTTGTTGACCCATAGAAAAACTATAGTTTGGAGTTTTGGAAGGTGGAGGAACCACTTTCTTTTTGGAACTCCATAATCACACACCTCCGCTCTTGCTTCAGGGGTCATCTTCCTAAATCTTCAGGAGGTGAAGGCAAAGCATGAAGGTCAGGGCAGAGTATGAAGGCTCATTCTTATTCCCCATTACCTGTGGAAAGAATGATTCAGATATTAGACCATTTTTGCCAAAAACCTCATTTTCCCATGGTGTCTCACTAAGGATTCTGGGAATACAGTAAGTGAAAGCTCAGATTTTCCATAGGTAGCAGGGTTCCTTGTCTGAAAGGGAAACTGTCTTCTTCCCATTGTTGCCTTACCATGCTTCTAGATTATGCCAGGTTCTTTAGATATAGTAATTCCACCTTGGCCTTTGTGATAAATTTTTTCCAGACATGCTTAGGAAAGAGAGGGCAACATCTTGTCATGTATTTGCATTCCCATAGTAATTACCCATCAGCTCAACCAAAGAGTCAAATGAATTGTCATTGTGTATTTACTTCAACCCCCCTTTGACTACAGCTGCCACTGTTTTAATCTTTGAGAAGTAAGGTCTAATTACCTATTCCTAGTAAAGGTACCATCGGTTCTTGGGGAAATGCCTGTAGAACAAGTGTAACCTAGTGCTTCGTGCATCTACCCCGACCTTCCTGTTAGGTAGTGGTACCTATCTGCTTCCTCTCTTGAGCAGCAACCAGCTAGAAGTAAGCTTGCCATCTGTCTGTTTGACCATGCGTTCTGTACACAGGTTCTCGGGATTTTTATTAATAAGATTGGATTCCTGGATTCTACCTATATTAGGACTTAATGTTTGGAGTTGCCTAAGGGCACATGTTGGGCATAGGTTGGTGAAGACTAATAAAATGTTGAGTGTCTTTTTTGCACTCCATCCTAATGGTAGGCAGGGAAAGCAACACAACCAGGCACCTGTTGGTAGTCTTAGGTTTGATAATGTTCTTTCATTACTCTTAAGAGGTGGGTATAGAGTGCTATCTTTTATCCATGATATTACTGCCTACTGACTTTTAAGTTCCCATTCTTTAAATGGGAAAGGTATGATTCCCCTAAACCTTTCTGAATAAGTATACAGTAGATTGGTATTAACCAAGTTTTGGCACAGGTAGACTGATATTAACCAAGCTTTGGCATGAGCCTTATCAAGAAATTTCACGGTTAGAATGCCATGATGTTTAGGAGTTTCAACAACAGGATAAACAGCCTCCCCTCTGCTTCAATATCCGAGAAAGCCTTGAATATATGGACGGTGATTGATTGTTCCTCCAATATTTTGCCTTACACATACACTGTATAGGAATTGTAAAGATTAACAATCTCATGTTCTGATTACTTTGGAACAGTGACCCATCATGTACTGTGAAAAAATCTCCAAATATGTAGGAGTAAATCACACAGGTTTGTATCACTGTAGGAACAAATAGAAAAATGAAGATGAGCTACATGTTTCCTAGATGTACAAGCCTGAAGTCTTTAATTCATAATCTTACCTCTAACTATTCCTGCATGTATTCTCATTTGCTCTTGGTTTGACAAGGCAGGTAATGAGGCAGTACCTTCACATTCACCCACCTTCCAATGGTTATCTAACTATTAACCAATCTTCAAGAGCTGAACCAGCTTTCTGGATGGTATATACACTATAGACTTAAGGTGTTGCATATCTGAAAAATGGAAATTAAGTTTAATTTGGAATTCATAGTAGCCACAACAAGTTATAGATCAATGAAGGTGTGTATTATTCATTGTTATTAAGAGAAGTTATTAATTTCTTCTTGTTTGTTTTATTAACAAATTCTTTTTTTCCACAGGTATCATCCTTTTTAGCTATTGCCACTGCTAAACAAGTGTTGATGCAATATGAACCAAACCTTCTAGAAGAATATGGAGGCCCAGTTAAGTTAAATCCTACTTGGGCAAAAAGTTTTTTGAAGCGTATAGGTCTCAATCAGTTAGCTTAAGTCTTGATATAGTAATTTGTAAACTTGAGGTATCTTATTTTATTTTCAGAAGTATACTATCATACAATAATTTTCTGCATTTCTCTAGTAGTGCATACTACACTGACACTGATGAAATTTCGATAATATAGTAATCTCTTAAGTAACTACACTTACAGGCCCAAGGTGGATTCCTTTAAGGTAAAGATTTTATAATGTGAATATTTCACTACTGTAAACTAGGCTACCACAAAATCACAGCCCCACTTTCTCACAGCACATGGAAAAACTTGCTAAACAAATAAAACCTATATAATCCACTGACTAAAAACACTATAGGCTGCCGTTTGATATAAATCCACGGGAAACATATTGTACTAGAAGTACACCCTTAAATTATCTGAACATGCTAGTCTGTCAGAACTAAAAACTATGTGTGAACATTAAATGATAATTATTTTAAAACTATTAGGGATACCTGTAGAATAAATGAAATTAAATTAAAAAATAACTATATATTGATTTCCAAATAACACACCTGTTATTAGATGATCAACAAACAGCTTATTTAAACCCATTTAGTCAGTAAGACTGAGGAGAATCCCTAGAAATATGGATAATACAGCACTGCAGTACAAAATGAGTTTTGACATTCCAATTTCATTCTGAGCATGAGTTAAAGAAAAGAAATATTGTTGGTAACCAAGCCTTATTTAAGTCATTTTGAATACTAATCTTTTAAAACTATGAGAAGACTGAATACCAAGAATGGTGAATAAAAAAAGAAGTGTGACAAAGGATGTAGGGTGGACCGGAAGTGCAGATTATTAAGAGAATACAGTACATATTATGTGTAGTTTAACAGCCAGCTTCTTATACTGTTATAAATGTGATAAGAAATAGCAGTTACGTACTATAATTGCAAAGGGAATTTTGCATAAGTAAAAAGATACCTCAAAGATTTGTAGATTAAACTGAATGCAGGGCATTACTTATGTAAGAGTAAGCTTATAACATTCCAAAACTTGGAGATGTATTTTCTTATTAGCATTACAGTGATGTATTAAAAATCTCAGGTCAATTTTTTATTGTTATGCAAGGGTAATAACCTGGTGACCTTGTCATTAGGTGATAATTTTGTATGTACTGATTATGTTCAAACTTTTTCAGCTACTGTATTTGTGATCATCCAGTGAAAAAGAGCTGATTTTACTACTTTGTGTTGTTATTGTTTAAGATTATTATTTGTTTTATGTCAATTTCACATTTATATGAATTTTTTTCACTTCCACTGGTTAAAATTGCCTGTAAATTTTATGCTGTAATTATGGCAAATAAATTGTTATGTTTTGATACATGCTTATTATTTTACAAAATTTCTTTTTCTATTTGATAAGTATCACATTTAAATGCAGTAGACTGCAAATATTATGGGTCTTTCTTTAAATCCATAAAACTTGGTGGTTCCAAGCATCAGAAGCCAAATTAGCCTGGAAGCTGACATTTATCTATGAATCTGTTCTCTGGGTTAGGGGTGATTCACTGGCAAGTGATTACATGTGATTGGAACAGACATAAGTTTGTGTCACTGGCAAGTAATTACACGTGATAGGAACGGACTTGATTTTGTGAAGACTGACTATTGTGCCAGAGACCCTTATTACCAGTCTGTTATTGGGCCAAACATTTTTATCCCATAGTTAACAAATCAAATATGTATACTACATACTTTTAGCAGAGTTGTAGCCAAGATCTCTTGAAGGATGATGTTGCTTAGCCTACATTTCAAACACAGGCACTGTGGGCCTAAACATCTTTACCACTGCTGGGCGTAGGTTAGCCTGCAATTGGAGAAAAATATTTCTCAATGAGAAGTACACTTTACAAGAAAAAGGGTTTCAAATACAAAATATAGTTATATTCCAGTGTATTTTATTTCATTAAAAATTTGAGTTAAGTTATTAACAAAAAACCATAATTTTGTGTGGAGAGTTAATGAACCCCTCCCCAACTGAACATAAATTAAGCTATGTGTCCTATCATCATAGGACGTCTCCTCCAATGATAGCATACTGATCGCATGTCATCATAAGGGATCACCTCATTGGATGTCTCCTCTGTTGGAGATACAAGTTCCCTAGGCAGATCAAGGACTTTTCCCCTGTCTACAGTGCAATTACTTTTGACAATGCACAAGTCGACAGTAGGATATTTAGAATGTATCTGCTGAGCTTTTTGTCATAGGACATCCCCTTGGGTTATCTTAATCTCTTCTGCCCACTTGGAAAGACCAATGTTAGACCTCTTCTCTTCAACAGGAAGCTAGGGATCTTCCGTTCATGATCTCAGAATTGTTCATTGGAGAAGACAACTCCTTTATGCCTTCTGGGAATTCTCTGGGAGGCAGAACAATAGGGTGCCACACCTACCTTCCTCTAAGTCTGAAGAAGTTGTGCTGAATTCCAACTCTCTGATGTGGACTTGGTTGTCCTGTATGCTCCATGCCCCCTGAGGCCAGGAGCTCTTCAGTTAGACAAGGAAGTCCTTGAGAGACTTTGGTGCATGTAAATCTCTCTAATTTCCTGAATTCTACACCCACTGTTGCAACGCAAGCATCAAGTTCAGTAGGAAAACCTACAAATAAGCTTAGAACAGGCAAATTAGTTAGCTGCTATACCCATACAAATGTGAACTTTCATATAAAGGTTGAGCACGTGCATGAAACAATAGGCAAAAAACATGAGGCAAATTATATCCCTTTCTGTAGTGTTAATATCCACAAGAAAAAGTTGTAAAACTTTGAAGAACACTCTTTTAAGGATCATTTGACCATCTTCCAATCTAGCCCACACTCCACACCTAAGACTTAACTCCGACAACTTAGCTTGTCGGCTACCCCATTCCTCCTTCCTGGAATGTACCTA
>NC_087205.1:101581004-101627237 GCF_015104395.2 Macrobrachium nipponense | reverse complement strand
TAGGTACATTCCAGGGAGGAGGAATGGGGTAGCCGACAAGCTAGTTGTCGGAGTTGTCTTAGGTGTCGAGTGTGGGCTAGATTGGAAGATGGTCAAATGAATCCTTAAAAGAGTGTTCTTCAAGTTTTACAACTTTTTTCTGTGGATATTAACCCTACAGAAAGGATATAAATTTGCCTCATGTTTTTTTGCTTATTGCTTCATGCACGTCTCAAACCTTTATAGAAAGTTCACATTTGTAATGGGTATAGCAAGCTAACTAATTTGCCCGTTCTAAGCTTATCTATAGGGTTTTCCTATGAACTAATCTTGCTTTGCAACAGTGGATGTAGAATTCAGGAAATTAGAGAGATTTACGTACATGCACCAAAGTCTCTCAAGGACTTCCTTGTCTAACTGAAGAGCTCCTGGCCTCAGGGAGCATGGAGCATACAGGACAACCAAGTCCACATCAGAGAGTTGGAATTCAGCACAACTTCCTCAGACTTAAGGAAGGTAGGTGTGGCACCCTCTTGTTCTGCCTCCCAGAGAATTCCCAGAAGGCATAAAGGAGTTGTCTTCTCCAATGAACAATTCTGAGATCATGAACGGAAGACCCCTAGCTTCCCCCCCCAGATGCTGAAGCCTTGCCGAGGATGGGGGGCTTAGGGTTCAGCAGCTGGGCCCTGATGCCTGGTGGGAACTACTCTCGCTGGGCCTTGGTGCCCAGCTGTTGATCCAACTAAATAAGTCACCCCGCCCTTTCCTTTTACTAAAACTTTTCTTTTCTTCTGCTTCTCTCTCTCTATAAGGCACGGTTTTTTAGTTGTTGATGACTTGGATTGGTTTTTGGACATGATTTGGACTTGTTCATTGGATTTGATGGAGGGTGAGGACGGTTTGGCATGCCACCTCACCCGTAGAACTCGAGTACCTAACGTGGTCGAGCGAGGGGAAAGTTTTAGATGTCAAACCTTCTCTTAGTGCTGGGTCTGATCTCGACGGACATCATGACGCCTTAAGCACTGAGGGTGGGGTGTATATCTGGGTGGTACCCCTAGGGCAGCCCTATATGGGATAACACTGTCCTCTAAATGTGGCTCCATGGTGGGTGGGGGGACTACTGGACGAATCATCAATTCTACGTCTTATGGACACACTAAAACCTTCTGTTGACGACTTGGGCAAGGATAAGGACAAGGGAAAATTTTGGTAATTCTTCCATTGTGACTTTGGAGCCTTTTTCTAATGAGCTCCTTGTTACAAACATTTTGTATGTAAAACCAGTCCCTTTAGACTGGAATTATGATACCTTATTTAATAAATTTTGTAAATTTGGGAACGTAAAAGAATTACGGAATAGACTTGGCAAAAATTATGGTTGTTTTGAATTTTGGATATTTTTCAACAACGAATTGGAAGCTCACAGAGCCTACAGAGAGTTTAGGTCAGACTCTATGAGTGTTGGACTTGTAGAGCCGGAAGAGGTCCCTAGGCATCTTGAGATATATAAACACCAACTGAAACTAAAGATTCAAGTAAAATAAGTAAAACCTCCAGATCACCAGACCCAGCTAAGTGGTTGATCATTACAACACATGGTGAGAGAGGCAACCTCTTCAAGGTGAAAAGATTGGTAAGCCAGAAGATCGGCAATGTTGGGAGCCCAGAAGTAACTCGCTTTGGGCGTAATAGTTTTTTAGTTCATGCCAAGACCAATGTTCAATCAGTAATGCTCCTATAAATTTAAAGCTTAATCCCGAAGATATGATAAAAGAGGTAAAACCTCACTATAATTTTAGTTATGCAAAGGGTGTCATCTTCAATGAAGATTTACATGAAATGGACGAAGAGGAAATTTTGGAGATGTGTCCAGACGTGGTTTGAAGGTTTTCAAGGTGCCCCGCTCGTCTATGATTATTTTAACATTGTAAGTCTATTTTGCCATCTGAAATTGTTCTTGACAATGAATATGAAAGTTCGTCCATATAGACCGAGAGTGCTCCAGTGCTTTAAATGTTTTGGCTTTGGACACCTCAAATATTTGCACCAGAAATAAACTTTGTGAATCGTGTGGGCAAGCCTGAGCACGAGGAATGTTCTGAACCGGTAATTTGTGTGAACTGTAAGGGTGACCATCGAGCCCGAGATAAGAAATGCAGTGAATTTAAAAAGAACAGGAGGCATTACTTAAATCTATTGCTGAACACATCAGTGTGGGGGCAGGCCAAGAAGCTGTTGGGAAAGAAAACTTATTCAGATGCCTTGAAGGCACAACAGCCGGATATTGCTACTTCTGGTGCCCCTTCGGTGGTGCTCCCCGGGGGTCCCCTAATGGGGGTGGGGGTCGCATGCCTCTCTGGTGGGGCACCTGCCCCCCTGTTGCTAACCCCGTTGGGGCCCCGCTGCCCCCCTTGGTGGGGTTTCCCACGCCCTCTGGTGGGCTCCCCACGGCCCTCCTAGTGGGGCTTCTCATGGCCCCTCTGGCGGGGCTTCTCATGTTGTAGAGACTCTGGTCAAGCCAGGGGACCCTGTTTGGTTCAAGGGTTCAAGCCAGATCTCAATTTGTTGACGACTTCTCTCTGACAGGGACATTGCCTGACATTGAGCCCTCACCTGATCCTGTCATTTACAGTGCACCGTGGAGATGAACGGTGAGGAGATAGAGGCCCCTCTTTATCGTCAGAAGAGGCCCTTTCTCCCTCTTCGCCTCATTCTCGGTCACTCGGCCATCATAAGAAAAATAAAAGCAAAACTGGAAGGGCAAGTGAAGGCCCATCATCTAAAAGATCTATAACACACCCGATCTAGATCAAGTAGTTCTGGTAAAAACTGATAAGATATCTCTCACCAGGACTCAGATTCCTAAATTGGTAGAAAATTTTAAGATCCCATCTTCTAATAATGGCTCTCATGCAATGGAAACATCCGTGGCTTTATACCAAATAGAGAGCAAGTTCGGGTTCTGTTTAAGGAACATAATCTATCTGCGATGTGTCTACAAGAGACAAAGTTGGGAGAGCACACTCCCAACGTGGGTTTTAATTATTCATTTCATAGGTCTCCACCCTGATAGGTGTACGTGCTCAGGGAGGCACAGGCATCATAGTCCGTACGTCTATTATCACAGAGTTTGTTCAGTTGAACACTGTGTTGCAGGCTTGTGCAGTTCAAATTTTCAATTATAAATGGATCACAATTTGTTCTCTCTACCTTGATCCATCATTGGAAAATAGATTGCAGGATGCGCAGGGAAATCCCCGTCAGCTAGAATTAACCGATCTACAGACTTTAATAGACCAGCTTCCTAAACCCTTCATTCTGATGGGGGATTTTAATGCCAAACACACCCTCTGGGGAGAGCCAAACTGCGACCCGGTGGGGTTTTGGGGTTTAATAATAGAACAGCTGCTTGACTTAAATGACATCAACTTTAATGAATGATGGTTCCCCTACAACGACATGATGTTTTTTCATAATTCTGATTCAGCCATTGACCTCACTATCTGCTCTTCGTCTTTGAGGTTAGATTACCAGTGGGTAGTAGACCAGAATGATCATGGCAGTGATCATTGGCCCATTCACTTTAAGTTTATGAAAAATATTCCATCTCCATGTTTAACCAAAATGGAAAGGTAGGGGGAGGCTGACTGGGGATTATTCAAAAAACTACTTGAAGTTGATCAAAAGATAAAAGATTTTCAGAGCCAAACATCTGCTTATGAGTATTTAATCAGTATATTGCTGTGTGGTGCCATGCTGTCTATTCTCTCGAACTTCTGTAAGCCTCGGCGTCCTCTAGTACCTTGGTGGAGCGATTCATGCGCCTTGAGCCGAAAGATAACTAGAACTTGCTACAAGAGATATCGTAAATTTCCCTTGCTTGGTCAATAAAATATTCTATAAAAGAGCTCTGCTAAGCAAAAGAAAACATTTAAGCAAGCAAAAGAGGGAATCGTTTATCAGATATATAGTGAATTAAAATATGATTCCCCTATGTCATTAGTCTGGAACAGAATCCGAAAGCTGCAAGGGAAATTTTTCTCCACTCCCTTGCCTATATTGAAAATTGATGGCTTCCTCATATCTGATTCTGAAGTTGCAGAAACCTTTGGTAGGCATTTCTCCAGTATATCTAGTGCCCTACATTACTCTCCTGCATTCAGGAATATTAGGGACGGTACCACGGTTGTTCCTGCTGTTAGTTTAAATTTAGAGTCATATAATCTCCTTTCACCATGAAAGAATTGGATCATGCAATCTCGTTGTCTTCCCCAACATCTCCTGGAGAAGATGATATACTGTACTCAATGATTTTTAATCTGCCTAGAAGTACAAAAGAATTTCTTTTAGACATTTTAAAACAGTTTTTGGCTTTCAGGAACTTCACCAGAGTCTTGGAAGATATCGATTATTGTATACCAGTTTTAAAAACCTTTTTAAAGATTCCTTCCTCCTAAGAATTATAGGCCAATTGCTCTAACTAGTTGTGTTAGCAAGATTTATGAGAGGATGGTCCAATGCTCGACTTGTGTGGTATTTGGATTCAAAGAATCTTCACCTAATCGCAGTTTGGAACTTTAGGAAAAATAGAAGTACTTCTGACCCTTTGATGTCCTTACTCGGGAGATACAGAATGCTTTTGCTGTGCAAAACCAGACTGTTTGCAGTGTTTCTTTGACCTTGAAAAAGCCTTACGACACTACTTGGCGAGGGGTGGGGATCCTTTTTGCAACTTGTAGGTGGGGTGTTGTGGGTAATTTGTTCTATTGTCTGAAAGCATTTTTTATCAGAACGTTTCCTGAAAGTAAGAGTGGGCTCTTACATTTCTTCTGCCTACCCTCAAGAAGAAGGGTTACCTCAGGGAAGCGTCCCTTAGTCCAACACTCTTTAATGTATGCTGTCAACGGCCTACTAGAACAAGTCCCTGTCGGGGTGCATGGTCTGGCCTTTGCTGATGATTATGCAATAATCTGTAGTAAGTCTACAGCTGTCGAAGCTTGTCAAATGATTCAGACTGCTATTAATGCTTCAACATCATGGGCCAGTGCTAAAGGGTTCAAATTTTCAGCAGAAAAAACCAAAGCTATAAGATTTTGTCGATTAAGAAGAGTGGAGAGATCCCTACACTGTTTTTAAATGATTCGATTTTACCTTATGAAGATAGCATTAAGTATCTAGGTGTTACATTTGATAAAAAATTAACTTTTACTCAACATGTTAATGATGTTGTATGTAACGTGAAGCTTCGTCTTAATATTCTTAAAGTCGTGTCTAATTTTAATTGGGGGGCAGATCGAATCACCCTTTTGAGGATGTATCAGGTTTTATGCTAAGCAAAATTGATTATGGTTGCCAAGTTTATGGTTGTGCGTGCAAGACAACACTGCAGAAATTAGATGTTGTCCATAATATGGCTTTACGTATTTGTACGGGAGCCTATAGAAACTTCACCAGTAGAAAGGCCTATATGTTGAGTCAGGTTTTCCCCCATTATGTATCCGTAGGGAGGAATTGGGCTTGAGAGTCCTATAAGAGTACTTACGTCAAAGCTGAACCCCAACTATAAGTACGTTAGAGAACCATCTGATAGAGCCCCAAATAGACCTAGACTGCCACCAAAGCCGCTTGAAGTTCCGACTAGCCAGCTCTGCCAGGGAGGTGGTGGGATTACTACCCCCTGCAGTAGCTGAAATTTCGCCTCAAAGCCCCCTTTCCTCCTTGGAATAGGCCTCGCATAGAAATCTGCCCAATTAGGGACAGCAGGAGCAACAGTTCTGGTGATCAGATGAGGGCAAGTTTCTTGGATCATGCTTCTGAACATGGTGATTCTCATCATATATATACTGATGGCTCGAAGTTCTGATGGTGTTGGTTGCTCTGTAGTGACTAGTGATAATATAATTAAAAAGAAGCTTCCATCTAATTCCTCTGTTTTTACAGCTGAACTGCTGGCCCAGATACGGACGGAAGTGTTCTTGCAATAGGGATATGATAGTAGGCGTCTGTAAGATCGATAGAGGTGGTGACGGCCCCACGGGGAAGTAAGGTCCGCACCTGTGAGATCGTGAGCATCTTGAACTTGTCGCAGCGAATGGCTAAGTTTAAGCGGGACAAGTCTAAGATTACCCTTACCCTTCTTTTGTTTGAGCCTTTCTTCGGAACGCTGAACAAGCGACCTTGAAATTTCAATCTCTTGACCTTGGCTATGGCTCCTTTCTGAAGGAGGTCCTCTGCGTACTCTGTCAATTCCTTGGAAGGAAGTTGACGGAAAGGTCTGGCTGGAGGTGGGTTCGTCAACCAGCTCCAGCCCAGCCCTTTTGACACTATGCTCTGAGCCCACTGGCTGAAGTTCCACCGGTGGCGAAAGTGAAACAGCCTCCCTCCTACCTGAAGTTCCTCATTGGTTCTGGTAACCCCCTCGACCTCCTCTGAAGTGCTTCCCCTATTGAAGGGGCCTCCCGATCCTCTCCCACGAAAGGACCGCTTACATCTGCCTCCCTTGTTCGAGCGGTCTACTTCTGAGAAGCTTGACTCTCGAAGGCCTGGATGTAAGCTGGAGAGATAGCGTATGAGGTGGAGGGTTGAGGTTGAGGGGATATCACATAAATAGGCTGTGATTGGCTTTTAGATGTGGAGGGCTGCCTGCACTAACGGCACTGTAGGAACTTGCTGGGGAAGCGCTGTTGTTTCTTGTAGGTAAGGTTGGAAGCGTCTAGTCTTCCTTTGTCCCTTACCTTTTGGGTCTGGTCTTGCCTTCTCTTAGCCGTAAGACCCCAACGGTCCTTAAGGGGCTCTGGTTCAACCTCGTGGCTTCTGCTTGTACTTCCTTTACCATAGCCTCTGGGAGATCTGCGCCCCAGATTTTGGAAGAAAGTAACCTATTCGGTTCATGCCGAATGGTTGCTTTCTAGCAAGACATGCTTTCTACAATTTGTTCTAGCAGTGGCAAACTCGAACATGTCTGACTGCACCGTTTGAGTCAGGGCTTTGGTCATTAGTTTAAAAAATTGGTCGGAACCATAAGCCATGGTTGCCACCTCAGACATAGCCATCAGGTTAATTGACCTGGCTAGTCGTGTTTTTGAATCAAAACTCCGCTTGAATCAAACTATCAGGGAGTCTGGGCAGCTTTTCACCAAACTGCTCCATAGCACAGTCAGGTTTGAGTTTGCCAGCTGTGAAAGTGTTTGGCAAGTCTTCCCATAATTCTCCAATTGAGGGGAGCAATAGAGAAGTGGGGTCTGCTTCTTTTAAGGGAGGCATAGGTTCCCCTTTTGGGCTGCCGGGATGGTCGACCTCGCTATCTTGGTAAGGAAGGAAGCGGGGGTGGACCTTCGTCCATCGTGAAAATGGTAAAGGGACTTTTGAACGGTTGGATCTTGGTGTTTGAACAATCCATGTCCTCTAAGCATCTTAACCATTCTCGTTGAGCTTGGTCCCGAGAATAGAGGGACTGTCTCCTTTGGTACCCTGTCATCTCTAACCATAGCTGACGGTGTGAGTCTAGCGTAGCCTATGAAGGGAGGCTGTAGGCCTTCGGATAGAACTCGAAGTCCTCTATTCTTCGAGTTCCCAAACTCCGGTATGGAGATGAGACCATCTTGGAAGGGAGCGTATGACGCTACTCTCCAAGGTTGTTCATGGAAAAGGCGGGCAGCGAGTCATATGGGGGAAGCTGAGAGCCACTAGTGTTGGAGGTTGAAGGAGAGGCAAGAGGGGCTTCTACTTAGGCGGCTATAATGGTATCCTGAGAAGTTATTCTGTCGAAAGGCGAGATATCTATGTTCCATACTCGTCTTAAGGGAGCCTACCAAGTCGCCCACCTGTTGCAATAGGCCAGCATTGGTTTCCAAAGCCGGAGCTGCTGCGGAGGTGGAGGGGAGACTCTGGATAGGCACCAAAGGAAGTGGAACTGGTGATACTGCCGGGGTGCGGGATTTCTCCTTAGGCTTACTCTTAGAGGACTTTGAGCCGGAGCTAGGACCCTTTAGACTTGTCTGAGCCGGGATTATGAGCGCCGGAGGACTTACGCGAAGAAGAAGACGAAGACGTCTTCTTCGAGGACGAAGACGTCCTCGTCAAAGTCATGTGTTTAGACTTGATCTTAGGTCTAACCGAAGCCGCTGGGGGAGTAGATAACTCTTCACCAGTAAAGCCTGGGAAGGATGGGGAAGTTGCAGGAGTAGAAGAAACAGTCGCTCCCAAGGGGGACCCTTGGGTACCTGCATTACTTACCTCGACCAACAGGTCGTCTATACCTACCATAGGTTCAACATTTATATCTAGGGTTGCGACATCCGTGGAGATATCCTGGTCTTGTTCCGTTAAAGAGGCCGCCAGCTGTTGTTGGATAAAGGCAATAGAGGGGTCCGCCTCTACCGGGTCGACGTAACCAGTCGCCTTTCCTCCGGGGAAGATTAACAGAGCTAAACGCTTCTCCAGTATGTAGGGCTGACCCTTGGCGGCGTTCTTGCCAAAACCTCCGACCCAGGCCCGCAGGGTAGCCAAAGCCGTATCTCTTACTGCCGGAGCCTGTAAGAGAGGGTATATTTTAGATTTAAGAAGCACTTAAAACTAAAACTTAGAATATAACTTAAACTAGATGCCTAAGTTAAGTAAAGATGCAAACTTAAGAAACTAAAGAAAGCGGAGCTGCATGCGGAGATGGAATACTTACGCCTTCCAAAAGCTGGCTCACCAGATCGTAACATATGGTACACGTCTCATGGTACCAGACCTGGATGTCCCCGTGTGGAGTCGCGCATGGAGCATGGGACCGGCAAACTTCGTGTCCACAGGGGTCCTGAAGTGTAGCGGAACATCCCGGATGCTCACAGTTAGTGGCCTGTAAGTGGGAAGACACATGAGTATCTTAAAGTAGTCACACTTACAGATAGGGACATAAGAACTCCGTTATCTGGCGGAGCTCGGAAAAAATTTGGGCATAGCCCCTCCCTGCATTGCCTGAATAGGCTATGATCCCGGAGAGATCCGGTAAAAATGGAAGGGAGGGGATGGTTTAAGATACTTAAGATTAAACTTAAAGATAACTTAAACCTACATGCAAGTGAACCGGACTAGGTCCAGTGAGGCGGAGTGTAGAAACTCAGCGATACGGTACGGTTAGATAAGACCTACTGTATGCTCCGGTCCAAATAATGGACTATACCCTTCCGCTGGATACAGGACTCCGATAGGGAGGAGCTCTAGTAAGGAGGGAAGGGCGAGATGACATACAGACTCGCGCTAACCCGGAGCGACAAGGAAGTAACGGAGGGGGGGAAGGCCAGGGCCCCCACAAACGTACCACCCGGCCGAGCCGAGAGAGCGGAGAGGTCGGAACCAGTCAGGGACTGTCGGGCTCCCAGGCCCCTCCAGTGGAGGGGGGAGGGGGAGGCAGGCTCGGGCATGCGGGGCGAGCAAGGACAGACCGGCCCACCCCCGCCCGGCTCTATGGAAGAGCGGGAGGGGGGGGAGGGGGGGGAGGGGGGGACTGGTAGGCGCCTGGCTAACTCGTGATCACGTAGTGACCACGAGGCGGTAACTCAGATACAGTAACCGAGCCTAGGCCAGCCACTGATCAGATAGAAGCTATCGGGAAGCAACTAGAACTGAAAAGCGGTAGCGTATAGGCCCATAGGGCTAAAACCAACTGATCAGAGAGAAGCTATGAGGAAGCGACCGAGCTGATCAAACGGTAGGCTAGGCTCTACGAGCCAGGGCCAAGGCTAAGCCAGACGCCACTAACCAAAACAATAACAAAACATATAAATATATAATAACAAATGAAAGAAAGAAGGTAAAAAAGCAGGAGAAAAAATCCAGGAGTGTGCGACTAGCCCGAAGGAGAGTCTACCACTCAAAGCTAGTCAGGGGCCAATACAAAGGACCTAGACTAGGGTCTGGATAGAAAAGCCTACACAAGGTGAAATACATGCGCGTATAACCACTTGAGTAGACGTAAAAAGGCGGATAATCAAATAGAGCGTAAATAATAAGGGATGTTCTAGGTATGGAAGACCAAGAACGAACCCGACATGCGGCAGGGCATGCTGCCATGCTTCCGACCCCCGAGAACGTATCTATACCTAAAAAACGGCAAATACTGCCTCGGGGTCGGAGGAAAAAACTCGTTCAAACCGTATATATGTGAGTACTTAACTTAGCTGCTGCAATAGCTGCACGCTCCATATCGAAAATCCGAAGAATTGGCACGAAAAACACAGAGAGAAAAATAGCACGTGCGACTCGTGTGAGCTAACTGAAAAGGATGACCACTAGAGGCGCAGCAGTCGCAAGCATGGGATGGTGTAGTAGTAGTACGAGCTGCTCTCTCTATGGGACGGCTCCCCTCTTGGAGGGTTTTGTAGTGGGAGATTTCTATTGGCATTTGGCTCGTGGTAGTGGTCTCACTCGCCTAGTGTTCATACCGACACCCTCCTAGAGGGTGAGCGAGTCAGTTATACTGACCTTTTTCTTTATTTTATTTATTCTCTGGTATGTGTTAGTACATTTACCCTAGAAATAATAGATTAAAGGATATTTCGCGCAAGCGACACGAGCTGAGCCCAGAAATAGATTTTTCCTTACGTCAAAATCCTTTTTATAGTTCTTGTACTAACAAGGTTTTTTACCATTTTTACTGATTCTTTGAAGTGTTTTATCTCTCTCAAAAGCCTAGTCTCTTGCCACCCTTTAGTGCAAGAAGTACAAGATTGGTTTTATCTTTTAATTAATAGAAGAGGATTTTCTGTTAGGTTTTGTTGGGCTCCGTCCCATGTTGGAATTGTTGGGAATGAGCGAGCCGACACTGCTGCTAAGGCTGCAAACTAGGCTTAGGCACATTTCCAAACATGGGCGTCCCTGTATCTGATTTTAAAAGTACCATTCGATTTTATTGTAGAGACAGTGGCAGGCCCACTGGTCTACTTTAGATAATAATCTTAAATTAAAGTCGATTAGGCCTTCTGTTCATCCTTGGCCTCATAGCCGGATGGATAGAAGGTCTGAGATAGTTTTAGCTAGATTACGCATGGCCACACTAAATATACTCACGGGTATCTAATGATGAGTGGAGCGGATAGGCAGGTTCCTCGCTGTTCCACTTGTCATGTGGATTGACTGTGGTGCATATTTTGGTGGAGTGCCCTCATTTTGAAAACCAAACGTAGAGCTTGTTTGCTGGCAAATAAGACTCTTGCCGATAATTTTAGGTGAAGGTGCTCAGGCAGAGCAAATTATGACATTTTTGAAAAATATTGGTCTTTTTTATGAATTGTAATTTTCTCTTAATTGTTTTAGGTTTCTTGTTTGGTTTTTATGAATGAATGATTTGTATGTTAATCGGTTGTGTGTATGTTTGTTTGTACGACAGTGACTTTTATTCTTAAAGATATATATGCGCTGAATGGCCCCTCGGCTCCGGCGCTTGGCTATGTGCCATAAATTTTATAATCTATCTATCTATCCCTAGCTTCCTGTTGAAAAGAAGAGGTCTAACATTGGTCTTTCCAAGTGAGCAGAAGAGACATTAAGATAACCCAAGGGGATGTCCTATGACAAAAAGCTCAGCAGATACATTCTAAATATCCTACTGTCCACTTGTGCATTGTCAAAGTAATTGCACTGTAGACAGGGGAAAAGTCCTTGATCTGCCTAGGGAACTTGCATCTCCAACAAGGGAGACATCCAATGAGGTGATCCCTTATGATGACATGCGATCAGTATGCTATCATTGGAGGAGACGTCCTACGATGATAGGACACATAGCTTAATTTATGTTCAGTTGGGGAGGGTTTCATTAACTCTCCACACAAAATTATGGTTTTTTGTTAATAACTTAACTCAAATTTTTAATGAAATAAATAAAATACACTGGAATATAACTATATTTTGTATTTGAAACCCTTTTTCTTTTAAAGTGTATTTCTCATTGAGAAATATTTTTCTCCAATTGCAGGCTAACCTACGCCCAGCAGTGGTAAAGATGGTTAGGCCCACAGTGCCTGTGTTTGAAATGTAGGCTAAGCAACATCATCCTTCAAGAGATCTTGGCTACAACTCTGCTAAAAGTATGTAGTATACATTTTTTATTTGTTAACTATGGGATAAAAATGTTTGGCCCAATAACAGACTGGTAATGGGTCTCTGGCACAATAATCAGTCTTCACAAAATCAAGCCCGTTCCTATCACATGTAATTACTTGCCAGTGACACAAACTTATGTGTGTTCCAATCACATGTAATCACTTGCCAGTGAATCACCCCTAACCCAGAGAACAGATTCATAGATAAATGTCAGCTTCCAGGCTAATTTGGCTTCTGATGCTTGGAACCACCAAGTTTTATGGATTTAAAGAAAGACCCATAATATTTGCAGTCTACTGCATTTAAATGTGATACTTATTAAATAGAAAAAGAAATTTTTTAAAATAATAAGCATGTATCAAAACATAACAATTTATTTGCCATAATTACAGCATAAAATTTACAGGCAATTTTAACCAGTGGAAGTGACAAAAATTCATATAAATGTGAAATTGACATAAAACAAATAATAATCTTAAACAATAACAACACAAAGTAGTAAAAATCAGCTCTTTTTCACTGGATGATCACAAATACAGTAGCTGAAAAAGTTTGAACATAATCAGTACATACAAAATTATCACCTAATGACAAGGTCACCAGGTTATTACCCTTGCATAACAATAAAAAATTGACCTGAGATTTTTAATACATCACTGTAATGCTAATAAGAAAATACATCTCCAAGTTTTGGAATGTTATAAGCTTACTCTTACATAAGTAATGCCCTGCATTCAGTTTAATCTACAAATCTTTGAGGTATCTTTTTACTTATGCAAAATTCCCTTTGCAATTATAGTACGTAACTGCTATTTCTTATCACATTTATAACAGTATAAGAAGCTGGCTGTTAAACTACACATAATATGTACTGTATTCTCTTAATAATCTGCACTTCCGGTCCACCCTACATCCTTTGTCACACTTCTTTTTTTATTCACCATTCTTGGTATTCAGTCTTCTCATAGTTTTAAAAGATTAGTATTCAAAATGACTTAAATAAGGCTTGGTTACCAACAATATTTCTTTTCATTAACTCATGCTCAGAATGAAATTGGAATGTCAAAACTCATTTTGTACTGCAGTGCTGTATTATCCATATTTCTAGGGATTCTCCTCAGTCTTACTGACTAAATGGGTTTAAATAAGCTGTTTGTTGATCATCTAATAACAGTGTGTTGGAAATGGAAACAATATATAGTTATTTAATTTAATTTCATTTATTCTACAGGTATCCCTAATAGTTTAAAATAATTATCATTTAATGTTCACACATAGTTTTTGTTTTTAGCTCGACAGACTAGCATGTTCAGATAATTTAAGGGTGTACTTCTAGTACAATATGTTTCCCGTGGATTTATATCAAACGGCAGCCTATAGTGTTTTTAGTCAGTGGATTATATAGGTTTTATTTGTTTAGCAAGTTTTCCATGTGCTGAGGAAAGTGGGGCTGTGATTTTGTGGTAGCCTAGTTTACAGTAGTGAAATATTCACATTATAAAATCTTTACCTTAAAGGAATCCACCTTGGGCCTGTAAGTGTAGTTACTTAAGAGATTACTATATTATCGAAATTTCATCAGTGTCAGTGTAGTATGCACTACTGGAGAAATGCAGAAAATTATTGTATGATAGTATACTTCTGAAAATAAAATAAGATACCTCAAGTTTACAAATTACTATATCAAGACTTAAGCTAACTGATTGAGACCTATACGCTTCAAAAAACTTTTTGCCCAAGTAGGATTTAACTTAACTGGGCCTCCATATTCTTCTAGAAGGTTTGGTTCATATTGCATCAACACTTGTTTAGCAGTGGCAATAGCAAAATAAAAAGGATGATTACCTGTGGAAAAAAAGAATTTGTTAATAAAACAAACAAGAAGAAATTAATAACTTCTCTTAATAACAATGAATAATACACACCTTCATTGATCTATAACTTGTTGTGGCTACTATGAATTCCAAATTAAACTTAATTTCCATTTTTCAGATATGCAACACCTTAAGTCTATAGTGTATATACCATCCAGAAAGCTGGTTCAGTTCTTGAAGATTGGTTAATAGTTAGATAACCATTGGAAGGTGGGTGAATGTGAAGGTACTGCCTCATTACCTGCCTTGTCAAACCAAGAGCAAATGAGAATACATGCAGGAATAGTTAGAGGTAAGATTATGAATTAAAGACTTCAGGCTTGTACATCTAGGAAACATGTAGCTCATCTTCATTTTTCTATTTGTTCCTACAGTGATACAAACCTGTGTGATTTACTCCTACGTATTTGGAGATTTTTTCACAGTACATGATGGGTCACTGTTCCAAAGTAATCAGAACATGAGATTGTTAATCTTTACAATTCCTATACAGTGTATGTGTAAGGCAAAATATTGGAGGAACAATCAATCACCGTCCATATATTCAAGCTTCTCGGTATGAGCAGAGGGAGGCTGTATCCTGTAAACTCCTAAACATCATGGCATCTAACGTGAAATCTGATAAGGCTCATGCCAAAGCTTGGTTAATATCAGTCTACCTGTGCCAAAACTTGGTTAATACCAATCTACTGTATACTTATTCAGAAAGGTTTAGGGGAATCATACCTTTCCCATTTAAAGAATGGGAACTTAAAAGTCAGTAGGCAGTAGGCACTCTATACCTCTATACCCACCTCTTAAAGAGTAATGAAAGAACATTATCAAACCTAAGACTACCAACAGGTGCCTGGTTGTGTTGCTTTCCCTGCCTACCATTAGGATGGAGTGCAAAAAAGACACACTCAACATTCGATTAGTCTTCACCAACCTATGCCCAACATGTGCCCTTAGGCAACTCCAAACATTAAGTCCTAATATAGGTAGAATCCAGGAATCCAATCTTATTAATAAAAATCCCGAGAACCTGTGTACAGAACGCATGGTCAAACAGACAGATGGCAAGCTTACTTCTAGCTGGTTGCTGCTCAAGAGAGGAAGCAGATAGGTACCACTACCTAACAGAAAGGTCGGGGGAGATGCACGAAGCACTAGGTTACACTTGTTCTACAGGCAGTTCCCCAAGAACCGATGGTACCTTTACTAGGAATAGGTAATTAGACCTTACTTCAATCTCAAAGATTAAAACAGTGGCAGCTGTAGTCAAAGGGGGGTTGAAGTAAATACACAATGACAATTCATCTGACTCTTTGGTTAAGCTGATGGGTAATTACTATGGGAATGCAAATACATGACAAGATGTTCCCCTCTCTTTCCTAAGCATGTCTGGAAAAAATTTATCACAAAGGCCAAGGTGGAATTACTATATCTAAAGAACCTGGCATAATCTATAAGCATGTTAAGGCAACAATGGAAAGAAGACAGTTTCCCTTTCAGACAAGGAATCCTGCTACCTATGGAAAATCTGAGCTTTCACTTGCTGTATTCCCAGAATCCTTAGTGAGACACCATGGGAAAATGAGGTTTTTGGCAAAAATGGTCTATTATCTGAATCATTCTTTCCACAGGTAATGGGGAATAAGAATGAGCCTTCATACTCTGCCTTGACCTTCATGCTTTGCCTTCACCTCCTGAAGATTTAGGAAGATGACCCCTGAAGCAAGAGCGGAGGTGTGTGATTATGGAGTTCCAAAAAGAAAGTGGTTCCTCCACCTTCCAAAACTCCAAACTATAGTTTTCCTAGGGGTCAACAACCACTGTAGACCAATCCAAGATGGATTGTTTAAAATGCTGCTGGAGGAGAAAAGACAGGAAGCTATTGCAGGATAAGATTCCTCCTCAAAAGAAGGAAAGCACAAAGGTAGTTCAGCACCTAAAGAGGATAAGAAGTCCAATATCATCAACCCCATCCTTCAAGTGTGAAGGAACATGTCAAAAAGCAGCAAAATGGAAGGTAGAGAATTTGCGTCATCATTTCAGTCTGGTTCATTTAAATCCTTCTTCATTGATAATATGTTCTGTTAGTAAACAGCAAGAGAATTTTTTTAGCTTCAATGGCTACAGAAGCTTCAGTGGCCTTGATTGGGGAAGTTCTTGCGAGATCAATGTTAACATAAATCACAGATAAAGAACAATTATAAGGATATTACAATACTCAGATTCTGAGAATGTTGATTCAAGTAATGTCCACAGATTTTCTTATGAGATTTGTAGGTAAGTCATATGATAGGTTTGTTTAATTACTCTTCAATTTACCATAAAACTATAATTATCTGACCGTATTTTTGATGCTGTTCAAGAAAATAATTAGAATTCAGATATAACTGTTCCCAGTAGTTATCCATGGTCTTCTCCAGTTGTGCATGGCAGGAAACCACATGGGAACTGTAAACACTATAATCTATATGTAAAATGTATTTGTCATTGTATAATGTATCCTCACCTCCTATGTATATGTATATAACACTGTATATTGATAAGCAGCAATTGTATCCAATGCCTATTCGTATGCCACTTTCCCTCTCTGAGTTCGGTTGCTCACACACATTGTCTTGTTGCCTTGTAATGTTAACTAATAAAGAACTTTTATTTTAGATAAGATAAGGTATTACAGAGAGAAGTTACAAGAAGCAAGCAAAGATACAGGAGACTTACAGCAAACCTGAAGAAAACAGCTACCTGCCCCTCTCTCTCCACAACAGACTTTATTTGCTGGTATGTGCAGTGTAAGTGATTTCCTACCCAATCATTACAACTTGCATAATTCATTACTCCCATTCTGGAAACTACAGGACAGCCTCTCAGTTGACACTAAACTCGCTAAGTATGGAGCAAGGATTGTAGTTCCTGCTACCTTTCGCCGCTGGCAGCTGCACACTATCACAACACCATGACAGTCACAGAGAAACAGAAGCCACAAAGCGACAGGCACAATCAGACTGTTTACTGGCCAGGAATCTACTAACATTGCAAGTACTGTCTGAGCTTGCGAGCCTTGCCAGGTTTTACAACCAGCCTTCAGCAGGAAGCTCTTCAAAATGATGACCACCCTTGGAACTTTGAGTCTGTCAGCAGACTTTTCCAAAATTGCAGGGAAGTCATTCCTCATTGTGACTGACAGGCTTTCTGGCTGGCCTGTGGTTGCCCCATGTTACAGTGACACTACTGCCTATTCAACAATAAGGATCTGCAGATATTTCAGGGAGGTGTTTCCACTTCACCTCAGGTCCGATAGTGGACCTCAATTCACCAGCTGTGAATTCAGGGATTTCATGGAGTAATGGAGAGTACATCATCTCGTTACATCTCCACACTACTTGAGGCCGCTGTGAAGGCTGTAAAGCATCTTATCCTGAAGACAACGCCCTCTGGCAACATCAACTGTGAAGACTTGGGAGTGTTCTTTAACTCTAAGAAGCCACAGTCAAACTATACAGGCCGCTCCCCTGCACCAATCCTATATGGCCACCCACTTTGCTCCTATGTGCCTGCTCATCCTCAGTCATTCTCACAGGAATGGCTCAAGAAAGCTGAGGACTGCGATCACTGGGCTGCCGCAAGAGCTAAACTTGTACAGAGGTCGTATAATCAACATGCACATCCCTTACCCAGGCTAGAAGTTGGAGTCAGTCAGGATCTAGGATCTGACTCCTCAACATTTGTCATAAGCCATGACAGGTCAAGGGACCATGAAGTAAGTCTTACCAGCGGACGAGTATATACTGGAGGAACCGGTGGTTCCTATACCCAGTAGCAACCCATGGCGCTTCCATCCCTGTGGACCTTCATGACACAAAAGCGTCCTCCAACAGCCCTCCTATAGCCCCAAATAGATCTCCCAGGTTTTCTGAAGGAAGATCCCACTTGTGTGATCCAGGGACTATTGGCATCTATACCAGGTCACGGGGCATGTATTACCCAGAATGCCCTCAGCGTCCCGTGACCTACCAGTTACACTTCTAACCCAGTTTAGACTGCTAGAGGGGTGGTTCGAGGTGGACCTTTAACTGTTAAGACCTCAGGTTTGTTAGTTATGAAAAATACAAATTAGTTACAAATTTGTCATTTGTTCACATACAAAACAAACCTTCGGTCTTAACATTAGGATAGACTTACTTATTGGAGGGAGGTAAGTCTCTATAACTGACTGGGAGTTTGCCACCTATATCCATTTCCGAATGTTAGGAGTATTCCAAGAGAATGGACTATAAACCCTTGAACCAAAGATATAAGAGAATCTATTGGTTTCCCTCGCTGGGTGCTGGTACCATGCCATGGTTTATAAACTAGGAGAAAATAGAGGACCTTCCATTCTCATAAACCACTCTTGTCCCTTGTATCTGGATCTACCATCACCCCTCTCTTCCCTATTACTGAGAGGGGTGTGTTGCTACTGAAAAGTATACTATAGTACTCTAAAATAACTTTACAGTATGGCTGACCACCTCACCTGCATCTAGTCCGTTCCAGCTTATGATGGTACTCCTTTGTACTGCCCATAGGTAAAGAAGTAGAAAGAAAGTAGTAAAGAAAAAAGACCAGTCATCCCATTCATTCTACTTTCATACCTTCATCTTAGACTAGACAAACTGACCTGCCAGGGGAACAAAGAAGGAAAATGAGATGGCAATCCAAAACAGAGATAGGTGGAAAAGTTGCTAGTTGTAGGCAACAAACAGACAAAAGAAATAAGACAATTTTCCATGGGAAGCCTTGAGGAAACACATGGACATAAGTTAACCTACTGGGAGTTCTCTCTCTTCCCTTTTTTAACAAAATTTAGTATCTGGCACATGTGCAGATGTATTAACAGGCTACTTAAAAGGAATGGATTGGTAGTGAAAATTACAGCTATTGCATGATATTTAAGATCCTCCAAAGACTTAAGATAATGCTTTGGAAAACCCAGTGCGACTTCCAACCAGTATACTTCTTCAGATCATCAAAGTTCATATATTTGAAGAAATTTACAGAAGTTGTTATAGCCCGAATACCACGCGCTTTGGGAAAGGACCCTGGGCTGACTTTCTTGATAAAATACAAAAAAACTAATGCCCTTTTAGAGATATGGTCCACGACCGACCCACATGAAAAAGGGAAAAAGGGGAGGGGGGGCCTTCGGAAAAGGTAGATGTTCTAGATAAATAGTCCTTAGGAGTTTTTAACAGGACATAAAGAAGGATGTTGCGGAATCGGAACAACCTTCCATAGGGATCACCTTACCAAAGGGTTCTCATTCTTAGCCATAATATTTATTGGTGAAAGCAACACGTCACCGAGGGAAAGGAATTCCATAATGCCCTTGGCCACTAGATAAAGATTACATCTGCGAGTTCTGGTACTGAAGCCAGACTTAATAAAAAAACAGTGCCTTACGCAAAAGGGTTTGGGCAATCACATTTGAAGTTGTCTGTTTTAGAGTCTAACCTGAGAACATCGTTAAGAAAACCATGACACTGACGACGGCCTGTGAATAACGCCGAGGTGTGCACAAAGCCCTTGGTATTGAGGTGAAATAAGACTCAGATAGATTTACACCAAACCCGAGAAGAAAAATCTTTTTCAGAGCTGACTTAGTGGTTGTTTTTGTGGCAACTGCCAAGCCTTGTTCGAATGAAGTCCTGAAGAATGTTATAGCCACATTCATTGTCATTACTTTGACATTTGATTCCCTGAGAAATGTAGGCAATTGTTTAACTGCTGAACCATACTGGCGAAGTGTAGATTCTCTTTTGTCTGACTCCAAGAACAAAAAATGTTCTGTGGATCAATGTTCCCCTACCCTACCTACCTGCAAACTTCATGAAATCCATAAAGATAGGGTTTTTGTGAAGACCTGAGGAATCGAACACAGTCACCGTTTGAACTTGTTGCGACAGCCTCAAGTCCGGGAGAGGGTGAAGACGAAGACCTAGTTCCAGGAGAAGGGGAAACCAATTGTTCTTGGGCCAGTAAGGAGCTATGAGAGCCACCTGACCTTTGAAGGATTTCAACTTGTGCAGCACCTTCAGGAGAATGTTCACTGGAGGGAATAAATAAACATCCCTCCACTGGTTCCAACCTATACTCAGGGCGTCCGTAGCGTATGCTAGAGGGTCCATATTTGGGGCTACGTAACAAGGCAGCTTGTGGTTGCCCCTGTAGCAAAACATATCTACTTTCAGAACCCGGTACTCTCCTACAAACACTCTTGAAGGATTCCTGGTCCAGGGACCATTCTGACTCCAGGGGGAACTGACCGGGACAGTGCGTCTGCTACTACATTGTGGACTCCTGCCAGATGGGTAGCCGATAGATGCCAGGTGTTCTTGTCAGCTAGAGAAAAAGTTGCTATCACCACGTGGTTCACATGACTTGACTTTGAACCACCTCTGTTTTATACCGTGTATCACTACCGCACTGTCGAGAGCCAATCTGATATGAGTCTCCTCCGGAGGACGGAGCTTCATTAATGGTCAGAAACACTGCCATAGCTTCCAGGGACGTTGATGTGAAGCTTTTGGAACTGAGGTGACCAAGTTCCCTGAACCTTGTCGTGCTGTGAATAACCTCCCCAGCCTGACAGTGATGCGACTGTATGCACCAGTAGGGACGGGGGAGGGAACTGCAACTGTAACTCTTGGGCTGGCTAGGTTTTCGGCCATTGCCCCGTGGACGTAGACGTTCCTTGGGAATCAGAGGTACCCGGCCGAACTTGTCGCGACACTTGGCATTGACCTTTGAACGTCAAACTCGATTGATGTCCTTGAGCTTGGCTTTCAACAGAACGTCTGTGACTGAGGCAAATTGGAGTGAGCCTAGGATCGTCTCCTGAGTCCTTCTCGAAGCCTTTTTGCATTTTACGAATTGGCTTGTTACCTTGGCATCCCCTTCCCTGATGGAATGGAAAGATTGTGTGAATCCAAGCCCCAATGGATACCTAGCCACTGGAACTTGGATTCTGGGGCCAATCGGGGACTTGGTCCTGTTGATCTGAACCCATATATTCCAGGAAAGATATGACCTCGTCGTGGCTTTCATATACTTGCCGTTTGGCCATCTCCCAGATAGCCAGTCATTTAGGTACACCACCACCAATAAAACCTGAGACCTTAGCTCCTGCACCACTACCTCCGCCAGTTTCGTGAAAACCCTTGAGGCTATATTCAGCCCGAAGGGCATCACCTTGAGGGAATAGGCTTCTTTCCCTAGTTTGAAGCCCAGGAATGAATGGAAGTGCCGAGCTATCGGGACATGATAATAGGCGTCTGTAAGATCTATAGAGGTGGTGACGCCCTCATGGGGAAGTAAGGCCCGTACCTGAGAGATGGACAGCATTTAGAACTTGTCGCAAGGAATGTACAAGTTTAAACGGGACAAGTCTAAGATCACCCTTCTTTGGTCGGCGGTTCCTTTCTTTGGGACACTGAATAGACGACTCTGAAATTTCAAGTTCTTTGTCCCGGATGAGGATGCTCCCTTCTGGAGAAGATCCCTGGAGTAATCCATCACCCCTTGGGTTGGATGCTGATAGATGGATACTATGCTTTCCGCTCAGCTGCTGAACCCCCAACGATGTTAAAAGAGATACAGCCTGCCTCCTATTTGAGGAACTTCATTGAGATGATGAGGGTCGGGTTCCTTTCCTGACCATGCACCTCTAGCTCCGCCCTTGGGCTACCGGTTCCTCCACGCTGACGAAAGGGGCCTCTAGCCCTGCAACCCCTAGCAACCTTGGTAAAAGGTTGAAATACCGATTCTCATAGACCGGGTTAAAAGCAGGCGACAACCTGAATACAGTTGGGGAACCTGTTGGCTAGCGACGGTGAAAGGAAGACAAATTGATGCTGTTGCCGAGGCTGAGCCTTAGAAGATGAAGGTTGGGGAACTTGCTGAATTAGAACAGCTTGTAGCACAGGATGCTGTTGCGGAACTTGAAAGGTTGGTACCTTCTTTGACCCTTCCTAGCCCCTAAAAACTGGAGGAAGAAGACTCAAATTTCCTTTTGAAAGGAATGCCCCAACGCAATCTGATGCTTTGATTAAAACGTGATGCCTCGTTCTGAACCTCGTTTACTGCCGAAGCTGGGAAGAGATCTGCACCCCAGATTGAGGAAGCCAGAAGCTTGTTGGGTTCGTGCCTGATCGTAGCCTCGGATAGAACATGCTTCTGCCATTTCTCTAGTAACGCAAAAGCCGAACGAGTCAACATTGCATGCTTAAAAGTGAACTACTCGCAATGACCTTAAACAGCGGTTCATGAGCGTACTCCAGAGCCGCCTTCTCCGTCATCACTAGAGAGTTAAGAGACCTTGCAAGACGTGTCCTAGCATCAAATTCGGCTTGGATCAGTGCATCTGACAGAGGCTCTCACTAAACAAGTTGATTGCACAGTTTGGCTTAAGCTTGCCTACCGAGAATGTAGCTGGCAAACTTCCCACAAATTCTCCCTACCTGGGAGTAGCAATGATGTGGGATCTGTCTTGCTAAGCTGGGGCTCTTCCCGAGCCACTGCCTGAAGGGTAAGTCCTGCTACCTTTTATGTAAAAGGTAAGGAGTTCCCGTCATCAGACGTAAACATCGTGAAAGGGCTTTTAAATGCTGTTACCTTAGTATTTGAGCAGATCCACTTCTAGGCTCCATATCCATACTTGATGAGCCTGATTGCTAGAAAGGATAACAGTCCCCTTGGAGACCTTGTCCTCCCTAAACCAAGCTGCCTCCATAAGCCTAACATAACCTATAAATGGTGGCCATAACCTTTCGGGGAAGAACTCAAAATCCTCGAGTCTACGTGTACCACAACCTTCTGCAGTCCCACTCGAAATCGGTACAATTCAAGGATAAGCCGTAAAGACGACTTGCCGCCCGCCCCTACTTATAAGTGACGCCTAATAAAATCCTAAATAAAGGCAAAACGAAAGGCAAATTCACTCTAAATATTGAAAAAGGGCAGAACCAGTACTTAACTTGGGTGAAGAGGTAGATTGACGATCCGTAACCAAGAATAAAAATAAAAGAACAAATAGCTATATTCGAACGTACGAACACAATATGGCTATCGAAAAGTATGACGTCACAGACGCCTTCAACGGGGTAGCTAGGTGTGACCTATGGGTCGGCTCCCCGTATTTAAGGTCTTTTGATGAGGAAAAGGCTAATTGGAGGGGTTGCTGTGGTAGTGTTTAACACTCGCCCCAGTTTTATAACGACCCCTTTTATATAGGTGAGCGAGTCAGAAGCTTCTGACATGTCCAATTTAGCAGCTCTGGTATTATAGCAATATTTTACTAGAAATAGTGCTAAAGCAGACATATTTCACTGGGCGATACGGCTTCCTCGCCCAGAAATAGATTTTCCTAGGTCAAAATCTTTTTTATAAGGTTCCTATTTCCACACCATGAAAATAATTCTTGTAAAAAACTACTTTAGCTCTAAAAAAAAATTTCAACCATCTTTGGTATTTTCCAGAATCAAACTAAAATCTACAACCAAATAAAAATGGAAATCTGTATGAAGATTTAGACCTGAATAATTACCTTTTCTCCATCTCTGACTAGTTCTCTAATGCAATCTTGAACAATTTCATCGTATTTCCCAAGCCTCATAGGCCTCCCTCTTTGAGCAAATCCGATGGACAGGACTTCTTTCTTTCCCCGAACTCTCTTGATAAGATATTTGTCTCTCAAACCCCGAACAGTACTTTCAGGTATTTCGAATCCAAGTTTTTCTTTATAATATTGAACAGCTGCTAAATTTCCTTCCTCAGATGCATACTTTCCAATTTCAGCTCTAAGTTCTGGACTGTATACGCAGAATAATTTCCTGTTTGCTAACACCAATGCATCCTCTAGGTATCTTGGATCGATTCTTAGATCTCTTCTTCTTCTTCTTTGGTACTGGCGTTGGAGGTCAATAAAATCCTCATTATCCATAATAAGAATACTTTCTTGCTGATTAGAAGGTCCAGGCTGTTCACCTAAAGTACCTAGGCCAGACTGAGCGGCGGCAGCAGCATCGGCTGCCTGGATCATGCAAACTGTCATCACCCTGGCCTAGAGTGACTCCATTTGGTTGGTCATGAGCCTCCTCATAAGACTTAGAGGTTCATTGCTTAAATTAGCCTGAGCATGAGCTTGTTAAAGTAGTACCTTCAAAAACTTAGTGAGCCTGTTAGAGGTTGATGGAATGATGGTTGTGATTAACTGATGGTGTGATGGGGTGCTGGGCACCAGCTGTAACACTATGAGGTATTGCAGAAGTCTGAGTGATATGGGCTGACTTACAGTGGGCCCTACAACCATGATGTGTTAACTGAGGTATATAGTAGTGGGTGTCCCACTCATTGTTAGGGGTAGAGGGGAATGAGCCATACTAGTGGCAGCTACACTGGTATGGGTCATGGCTAGTGGTGCTATTTGCCCACCATGAGTTACTGTTCCTCCAGCACTTCCTCCCTGTGAGAATCCACTAACATAACCTTGGCTGGAAGCCTGTTTGGAGTTTGAGTAAAGCTCTGGGTTCATAATAACTGAAGATCCAGGCGGAGCACCTGCTTGCTGATAGGGTAAAGAGGTAGTCATGCTCTGATTAATCACACCACCCTACCCTGATGGAATGCCAAAGAATTATGGTTCATTGGAACAACAGTGTTAGCCTGAGGTCCAGGCGCCATGTTTAGGTGATAGGGATGCTGATAACAAAATTATAGCCGAGCTCACATTAACTGTGGCAGACACAGTAGGAGCATTTAATACTGACAGGGAAGGATGGATTACATCTATTGTATGTGCAGGTGCTGCTTGATGATCTGTTGTTAATACTGTACCACTATTTACAACTGGTCCATTTTCCCCAGCATTTCCTCCATTCATGTTACCACGCTCGACAAACTGCTTTTTGAATTTGCGCACTGTGGACTCCTTGACAGCAAACTGAAGTTTTTCAGAATAATGATGCATAGCAGCAGTAATGCCATACTGTGATGCATAACGACCAATCTCATCTTTCATTTGTAATGAAAATGACCTCTTTTGTCTTGCAGTTGTTGTACTTGGCCCATTCGCAACTCTTTTCCCATTAGTTCCACTTCTATATCCCCTACATTATTAATTTCTGGAAATGTTTTTAAGTAAATCTTTTTTAACTTGCGGATAAGTCCTTTCCTTACTTCGTGACCCAATTTCTCAGAAAAATGTCTTGCTGCTACATCAACTCCATACTGAAAAGCAAATTTTCCAATTTCTTCTTTTACATCTGGTGTATAACTTTGTATGTCTTAATAAAATTTCTAATGGTACTTTCACTAACAGAACCACCAAGTCTGTCAGACCAATAAGTCACTGCTTCATGGTTTCCATGTGCAAGAGCATACTGAGCAATCTCATCTCGTAACTCTGGTGTATATTTCACATATTTGCCTCTTTTACTCCTTTCTTCCTTTGTGGCACTAAGAAGAGCTTTGACTGCTACAACAGTGTTATGGGTCAACTGTTGTCGATTCTCATCATTTGGCACAATGTCCTTTTGCTGGTCTGACCAATCAGATGAAGCGAGTGTTAACAGTCGCTCTGGCCCTAGTAAAAAGTAAAAAGAAACTTTAAGTAAGTATATAAAAATATATCAAGAACACCATAGCATCCATAAAAATGTAAATTCAAAGCTCAACTTTAGTTATTCAAAATTTATATTCTTATCTGTTACTTTCCAGAAATGAAACAGTGAGACAAGATAAATTAATGGACTACAAAAAGTTCAGAGCAAATGACTGCTCTCATGAAGCTTTTAAATCAACATTATAATATAACAAAGAAAAGGGACCTGGTATCACCAAATGCTTGTAATTTAAAGCCTTAGGTGAGAAGCTTCCTTTATATCATTCACATAAATAATGAAAACATAGTACTAAAACAATTTAGTAACATTTAATATCTTAAAGGCATTATAATTACTCTATAACTCTAGAGTAAAATCCTTTACTGTTGTACCTCTTCCGAAAGGTCTTCGCTTTTTCCTTGGACGTAGTTTCCGAAGCTGTGGTTTTTTCTCCTGAAGTACTAATCTGAGCGGTTCTTCTCCTTCCATTGTACCTCTCTTTCTTGCTTCTTCTGTATGCTTCCGCTGATGAATACGGAAACTAATCTTACTTGTAAATGTTTCATGGCAGTGACGGCACTGGAAAAAAGAATATCTTGCAATGTAAAAATCTGCATAAATACTTGTGGAAAATAGTGAAGAGTGGCAATTTAAACCTTAGTAGTATTTCCATTTTTTTTTACCTTTATTATATTCAAATTTGTATCCCTACAAACCTCATACATGTTGAGATGCCAGAAAGGCACAGATTCCTTGCTTTACAATCTTTGACTATTTTAAAACCAGTTTCCAGCTGGCGCTAGAGGACTATCCTATCGTTAAGACTGAAGGTTTGTCTGCATATAAACAACAGTAAATTTTTTTATAATTGCATAAAACCATTAAAGACAGGCACTGACAAAAATGTAGACTTTGGAAGAGGTGTGATTATATAAAATGACAAGTTTTAAATCAACCTACATTTTTCACAAATAAAAAACCCTGGGTCTTAACATAAGGGGATTTTCTCAACAACCAAGTACAGAGGGAAGATCAAATCCAGAGCCTCGAGAATGAAGTGAGATCTCAAGACTGGGATTGTTTGGACATGTGAGAAGGGATGAAGCAGTTAGTCATAGAATAATAGTAGATAAGGAAGTAAAGAAAAAGACCAGTAGGAAAGTTCCTGAAATTAAGGAAATTTAAACAAAGTGCATCCAGCAAAGAGTGTGAAGACAAATCTTCAATAACACTGTAAAAGCAAGACCTGATGGAAAAATGTTATGAATGAAGATGATGATGTAAATGATTTGTTCTATAAAGCAAGAGAGTTATTTCTGAATTATGTCAATGAAATGACAAAAAGTAATCAAAATCACCTGCAATGTAGAACTCTGTAGTCGTCTCCTCTTAGCAGGAACTTCAAGAGCCTTCTCTTCTTCTAGGATATTTATCGTTTTCTTTTCTTCTTCACTGACATAACCTTTGTGATGGAAAAGAAAAATTTCTCAAACACACATCTAATATTTGTGTTGTTTTTAAACTTTTTTACTTTTCACTAATAAATCTGTGTAATGATACAACGAACTAGTAGTATGTATACAATGTAAATCACAAGAACTAGTACATATTTATGATCTAAAACTTCTTACTTTTGCAGGGCAGAGTTGTAAAGAAAAGTTTTGTATCATCTCAATCCATTAAATACTAATGTATCATTCAAAATTTGATTGAACTACAAATACCAAATATGCAAATTTTCTTAAACTTAGTAACTTATTGTCAAGCGTAATATACATAATAATGATGAATTTTCATTAAAAGAGGACAAAAGCCTCAACAACGACTAGAACTCTTACCTGTCGGGTTGCGAGCAAACATCATACTAAAAGGCGTCACACCACTTTGGGTTGAATGAGTGGGTGGAACTGGAAAAGGTAACGAATTCACCTCTTGGTCCCATGTGTTGGCATTTCGGTACATATTTGATCAAAAATATTCCCTTCCAAAGAAAAATCAGCTTATTACTAAATACAGAAATGAAATGTAGGACACATTAGTAATAAACTAATCTTAAACTTACATTCAACAATTATACTCCAAAAAATTACAAGCATATGTGAAAAGGAGAAAAAGCATATTCAAGTAAGTTCCCCAAGCAGAACTGACTGGCAAATTAATGAAAATAATACTTTGTCAAATTTGTTTAAGGAGGGTTTAAAAGAAAATCCTCCCACCAACACAAAATTCTTGTTCAACAACAGCATGTAATACTGAGTGATGAAGAGAAAGAATAACAAAGAAAGGAAAATTAAAGTCAAATATGTACAATGTGGCTTAGAAAATGTTGATTGATTTTTATAAAAATGTCAGTCGGAGAAGATACGTAACTAAATAAATATCTGCAAAGAAAGAAAATGGGTTGGGTAGTGACAGCTTACAAGAGATTAAACATTTCAACCAGATAATCAACTGTCCACCAAACCCAATGCTAAAGCCTCATTAAAAGAATGAGGTAATTAATTTTTATGAGTATTTTACCATTGAGAAAATAAATTATCGCCCACCCCCAAAAAAGAACAGAAGACCAAATCATCTTACGCTTTATTTCTGAAATCTGATCAACATAAAATGAAAGAAAGTATGATTAATCTTTTAACACCAAGATATACCATAGAAAAATTCTTAACATGTATAAAACTATAATGTTCTAACCTGCCCAGGCACATTCCCTAGATTCTTCTTGTAATGTAAACAGGAAGCTTTGTTGAGCATCTTCAGAATCAAATGGCACTAGAGATCGAAGAACATCCTGCGTCCCATCAAATCTCTCCTTGTAACAGGCTTGCATATGTTCAAAACTCTCGGAACTCATACCTATGACCTGCAACAGGATACATATAAATGCATACAACAAAACATGCTAGATAAAGGACCTACAAAATGCCAAAAATATTCTCCTTAAATAACAAGGAAAAAGGTAAATAATGCACAGTAGTATATATCATATAGTATGTAATTACTATTCAATAATCAATGGTACCCTTTGCAATGGATAGGTAAGTAGACATTTTTATCATTGTTAAATAACGCAACAAGAAAAGGAAAATACTGTATTAAATATTCAGTAAGAAAAACTAACACATTGGGTGAAATTAAGGTTGGGTGTGCCTTATATTGTCAGTCAATATCTTTATATCTCATTACCTCCATAATGAATATATACCGTATATACTCGCATATTATGCGACTTTTGAAACCTAATTTTAAAGGGGTCGCATCTTACACGAGGTATAATATTAGCGTGCCGTCTATGCTTTCCCAAATCGGCAGATTGCGATAGGTACTACCGGAGGAAAACAGTAGATCTTTTAAAAAGTTATGCTTTACTTTTACTTCACTGTATCCAATAATATTGTATGCATTCTCATATTACTATTGTATTTTAAAATACAATAGAGTGATCGTGCGCCATTTGCATTGTTTTGGTTTATACAACATGTTTAACTGTAGTAAAGGACGACTTCTAAATTACAAAACCAAAATGTTTTTTGGAGGAAATTCATTATTTTCAAAAATTAAACAGTACAACTACATTTATAATAATGATGACTTAAATAAAGAATGTTTTGCTTGTTGTATCCAAAACATTGTCATCTACATCATTTACATTAATTTTGATACTGTTTACATTCTCAAAATCTCGGCTGATTTGAGTATTATTGATATCTTCATTGCCATTATTTGTTAGAAGAGATATAATTCAGATACCTTTTACCGTAAATTAATGAGGTTTAGTTGAAAACGAGCACATATTACTTCATTGTACAAGCAATTTCTCCAGTTCCAAACATCACTTAACCTGGCCGTCATTCATTTTATTCAGCCTCGGCTATAACCTGAAGCTTTAATTTACTAGTATACTGTTTCTTGATATCTCTATTGCATGAGGGATGAACAAAAATGTATTTTATTTTCACTTATGGAAGCCACCATTAAAAATCGGTAGGGTTTACAACTTGACAATAAAACGGAACTCTTTAAAATGCTCAATAGTTATAGTAAATGACATTAGCAATCAGCTGTTTATCAATTCGGTTGTTTATGTCATACGTTTACAATAATCGCTTTATCCAGAATTCTAAAAACAGGATTTTTTTTACTGGAGGAGTATCATTAGTATTAAATCAATGAAATGGAGAGAGAGAGAGAGAGAGAGAGAGAGAGAGAGAGAGAGAGAGAGAGAGAGAGAGAGAGAGAGAGAGAGAGAGATTATCAAAGGTCGGTTTAACAAAGCAGATTCTATGTCATGTTTTATATACTGACATTGCCTAAAAGGGAAACCATTGTTTTGTTTTGTTGCCATTCTCAAACAAGCGCTAATAAAAATACAATAATGAACGATAATTATCGTAAACAATTATTGTTCATAATAGTGAATTATTCTAAACTATAAGTACAAAAAGCTTTGCGTGCTGCCTCACGTGATGTTCACTGCATTTTTGTTATAAAAGCATGGGGAATGTGAAAATTGAAAGTGTCATAAAATCATTTAAAAAATGCTATGGTTGTTACGAACATGATGTGTATGATATCGACAACGAAGCCAAAGCTGACTCGCCAGAACCAGACTGGAATCCCTATGATAGTGGCAAATGTGATCAATCTTATGATATGTATGAGAAATTTTTAATGAAAAAATTAATATTGTTATCGTAAATGTTGTTATTACCGTAATTACACTACCACTGAAGTTCCTAAAAGGTTACTGAAAGAGAAAGGTTGCTGTTAGAGCAACTGTAACTCGATGTTTACACTTTCTCAGCTGGGATCGCTTAGATAAAAGTTGTTTGTTTTACTGAATTAGAATTATTCCTCAAATAGGCTATTTGTTATGAAGATATGCCAATAATATATAAAGTAAAAACTATTTTATTACCTTTACTATCAGTTTATTTCATAATGTGAATCTTCAGGTTAAGCTATACCACGACACTGAGGCTAGCCTACCGTACACATCTTAGAATTCAAGGTTTGATTTTTAGAATTGTTGTAAAGTATGATGACACCCAAGTTTTAGGGATGAATTTTGGGATTTAAAGGTCGTCTTATATGCGGAAATATACGTTATATAGAAAACTGAATATTGTATAAGTGATCAATTGCACAATTGCACATTGTCAAGCAATGGTTGCCTAAGAGATTGGTTTCCACGAAAAAATTAACTCTGTTTTTATAAAAATTAGACATAGAATTGTAGATCGGATACTGTAACAAGCACAAAATCACAATATCAAATAACAAGCCAAAGACCTGTAACTGAAAAGATGAACAACAATGACATTTGAGACACCAGAGGGGTTTCACCCTATCTTTTGCCTACTGATGATTGAATTTTTTGGCAAACAGCACCACACAGGACACTTTATCGCAAATACGGCAAGAAGTTTATACTGGATACTTATACTTACATGACACTGAGCAAATCCAAATTGGCAAAATGTTTCAAAAATAAAATTGGCACATCGAACTTCCACTCCAGCTTCCGGACTTGGCTGAGCAACAATCCACTTTGAAAATGGATCCACAATTGTCATTAAAACTTCATTCCCATATATGGTTCTATTATATGGTCCATATAGCTTCACTTGTACCTGTTATAATTGCATCAAATTCTAGAATAATCATAAGATTAATAGTCAGACAAGGCAGGTAATCTAAGTTTTGTAAAGATTAATATTATTTTCTGTGGAAAGAGCTATGTGCTGTTTCTAACAATGTATATTCCACAGGTTCATGAAAATGGTCAACTCAAATATTTATCCCTATTTCCAACTAATCTCAATTCAAAATGACATACTACTTTGCTAATTCTAATTTTGAAAACCCTTTTTTCTGGGCTCAGCCGTGTCGCTCCCGTGAAATATGTCTGCTTTAGCACTATTTCTAGTAAAATATTGCTATAATACCAGAGAACTGCTAAATTGGACATGTCAGAAGCCTCTGACTCGCTCACCTATATAAAAGGTGTCGGTATAAAACTGGGGCCATGGACGGGGTCATATCTTTCCTGGAATATATAGGGTTCAAGATCAACAGGACCAAGTCCCGATTGGCCCCAGAATCCAAGTTTCCAGTGGCTAGGTATCCATTGGGGCTTGGATTCACACAACCTTTCCATTCCATCAGGGAAGGGGATGCCAAGGTAACAACCCAATTCTTAAAATGCAAAAAGGCTTCGAGAAGGAATCAGGAGACGATCCTAGGCTCACTCCAATTTGCGTCAGTCACAGACGTTCTGTTGAAAGCCAAGCTCAAGGACATCAATCGAGTTTGACGTTCAAGGCCAATGCCAAGTGTCGTGACAAGTTCGGCCGGGTACCTCTGATTCCCAAGGAACGTCTACGTCCATGGGCAATAGCCAAAGAGTTACAGTTGCAGTTCCCTCCCCCGTCCCTACTGATGCATACAGTCGCATCACTATCAGGTTGGGGAGGTTATTCACAGCACGACAAGGTTCAGGGAACTTGGTCACCTCAGTTCCAAAAGCTTCACATCAACATCCTGGAAGCTATGCAGTGTTTCTGACCTTAAAGAAGCTCCGTCCTCCGGAGGAGACTCATATCAGATTGGCTCTCTACAGTGCAGTAGTGATACATGGTATAAACAGAGGTGGTCCAAGTCAAGTCATGTGAACCACAGGGTGATAGCAATTTTTTTCTCTAACTGACAAGAACACCTGGCATCTATCGGCTACCCATCTGGCAGGAGTCCACAATGTAGTAGCAGGACGCATTGTCCCGGTCAGTCCCCCTGGAGCCAGAATGGTCACTGGACCAGGAACCCTTCGAGAGGGTTTGTAGGAGAGTACCGGGTCTGAAAGTAGATATGTTCGCTACAGGGGCAAACCACAAGCTGCCTTGTTACGTAGCCCAAAGTATGGACCCTCTAGCATACGCTACGGACGCCCTGAGTATAGATTGGAACCAGTGGAGGGAGGTTTATTTATTCCCTCCAGTGAACCTCTCCTGAAGGTGTTGCACAAGTTGAAATCCTTCAAAGGTCAGGTGGCTCTCATAGCTCCTTACTGGCCCAAGAAACAATTGGGTTTTTCTCCTTCCCCTAGAACTAGGTCTTCATCCTCACCCTCTCCCGGGCTTGAGGCTGACGCAACAAGTTCAAACGGTGACTGTGTTCGATTCCTCAGGTCTTCACAAAACCCTATCTTTATGGATTTCATGAAGTTTGCAGGTAGGAGGGTAGGGGACATTGATCCACAGAACATTCTGTCTGGAGTCAGACAAAAGAGAATCTACACTTCGCCAGTATGATTCAGCAGTTAAACAATTGCCTACATTTCTCAGGAAATCAATGTCAAGTAATGACAATGAACGTGGACTATAACATTCTTCAGGCCTTTATTCGAACAAGGCTGGCAGTTGCCACAATAAAACAACCACTAAGTCAGCTCCGAAAAAGATTTTCTTCTCGGGTTTGGTATAAATCTAACTAGTCTTATTTCACCTCAATCCCAAGGGCTTGTGCACGCCTGCGGCCCATTCAAAGGCCGTCGTCAGTGTCATGGTTTCTTAACGATGGTCTCAGGTTAGACCCTAAAACAGACAACTTCAAATGTGATTGCCAAACCCTTTTGCGTAAGGCACTGTTTTTATTAAGTCTGGCTTCAGGTGCCAGAACATCGGAGATGTCATCTTTATATGGCTGGCCAAGGGCATATAGAATTCCTTCCCTCGGGTTACGTGCTTGCTTTCACCAAATAATTATTATAAGGCAATGAGAACCCTTTGGTAAGGCGATCCCCTTGGAAGGTTGTTCGCTTCCGCAACATCCATCTTTATGTACTGTTAAAACCCCTAAGGGACTATTTATCTAGCACATCTACCTTTTCCGAGGCCCCCCCCATCCTTTTCATGTGGGGCGGTGGTGGTACCATATCCCTAAAGGGCATTACGCAGCAGTTTTTTGTATTTTACCAAGGAAGTCAGCCAGGGTCCTTTCCCAAAGCGCGTGCTATTCGGGCTATAACAACTTCTGTAAATTTCTTCAAATATATGAACTTTGATGATCTGAAGAAATATACTGGTCGGCAGTCGCACTGGGTTTTCCAAAGCTTTACCTTAAGTCCTTGGAGGATCTTAAATATCAGCAATAGCTGTAGGGAGGTCAGTGTCTCCTTGCAACATCAATATAGTACTGTCCTTGTGTCATATGAATCCATTTTCCATTATGCCGAGTTTTATTAACATCCTACCTATCGCAGCAAATCTCTTTGCTATTTCACTTGGTCTATTGTGTTAGTTTATACAATTTAATATTCTGTTTCATTTCAGAGTGATGTAGCTTGGTGTTTCTCTGGTACAATTTCACGGGAGCGACACGGCTGAGCCCAGAAAAGGGATTTTGACGTAGGAAAATCTATTTCTGGGCGAAGGAAGCCGTCGCCCAGTGAAATCCCCCCCTGGTTTTTTCCCCTCCCTTGCAGTGCACCAAGCTTCATTGCTATCGATAAAGTATGACGTCACAGCCGCCTTCAAACGGGGTAGCTAGGTGTGACCTATGGGTCGGCTCCCCGTATTAGGGTCTTTTGATGAGGAAAAGGCTAATTGGAGGGTTGCTGTGGTAGTGTTTAACACTCGCCCCAGTTTATACCGACACCTTTTATATAGGTGAGCGAGTCAGAGGCTTCTGACATGTCCAATTTAGCAGTTCTCTGGTATTATAGCAATATTTTACTAGAAATAGTGCTAAAGCAGACATATTTCACTGGGCGACACGGCTTCCTCGCCCAGAAATAGATTTTTCCTACGTCAAAATCCCTTAATTAAACCACACAGAAATGAATGAAACTGAAATAAACAGAATCTGAGAAATCCAAATTTCATAATCTGTTCTTAATTATTTTTTCACACTAACCCATTGAAATTAGCTAGACAATGACCTCTAAAATAAAGAAGGATGTGCATCTGACTACTACATAAATTTCACTTTTTTTTTTTATTAAACAGATGTTCTTTTCATAAAAAAACTTTCATACAATCCCATCACTTACAATTGGCCAACATTCATGGTCAACAAATTGTCTGGACATGACAAACTCTCTGAGAAAGACTTCATGCAAAGGGTTGTTACACAAAACCCTATTGATAATAATCACCCTCATTTCATGTAAAACAGACCCAGCAGTGATTTTTTATTGTGCTGCTGTCAATTTCCCAGAGGCTATTGACAAATTTAAACTCAGTGCAGATGAGAAACTGACAAACATTATCTGTGCACATCTGACAACTCTCCCCCTGGAGCCCATCACAGCACTCTTTTACATGTAAAAGCTCAAGAGATGTGGTAACACATCTAAAGCCTCTTCCATAAAGATCTTCCACTAGAGAAAAAAATACCTGTTCCATATACACAGTTGGAATTAGAATATATGGGTTCATTCTCATTTGAAGAATGCACATAAGAAACCAGTAAATGCCTCCATCATCTGTCGTTTAACAGGCTGTCTTTTGCACTTTCAGTCAAGCAGCTTGAAAACCTTTTCTAGAGAACTACATCCTCTAAGCCAGAGAGGAATATCAAATCACATACTTAAAAGTAAAAAAATGGTTTCTTGGAAGTAAAGGAGCTTGAATCTTTAACAAAGCAATTCAGGGACTTAGAATTAGAACAACTCAAGTCCTTGGTACTGAGCAGATTGAGTTCCAGAAACTGAAGCATGTTAGGTGATCAGCACTGGAGTGTGTCAGGTTTGTGTTACTGGAGCAGTACTAAAGAAATTTGAATTCTTAAAGTGGAGCATTAGGGGGCTTACAATGGCTTTTGTCTTCAAAGTACAGTGATTGAGGTCCTTAGCAATGGAGCAGTTTGGTCCCTTGATAGTGCAACTGCTTTGATCCTTAGACATGGAAGGGCTTGTATCCTTTGAAGTGGACTGGTTCCTGTTCTGGAAAAATAAGAGCAAACTCAGGTTCTTGAAAGTTAATTAGCTCTTGTTCTTGGGTGAGGAGAAGTTGGTTGTAGAGAGATTCTTGTTCATTACAGCTGAATTCTTTTGGGGACCTTGAGTGCTATAAGAAAGGTAGTTACTACTGGACCATATATGTATTGCCCTTTCTACATGTCTTTGAATGGCACCTGACATGGTGGTCTTCAGAGAGCAGCAGCTTAGGCCATTAGCATATCACTGTCTTTGTTCCTTAGAAATGAAGCAATTCTGGTCCTCAGACATGGAGGAACTCTTATCATTTACCATGGAATGGCTTTTGTCCAGGGAAGCAGAATCGTTCAGGTCCTTGGATGTTGACAGCTTGGGTCCTTAGCAAAAGAATGGCTTGAGTCTATTTTTTGTCTGAAGTTTTTTGATGGAGTTGGCTGCTACAAATAATTTTTTCAGTGTCTCCATTTGGAAAAGATGACTCTGGAGAGTGAATGCATTCTTTAAAGATGCCAAAAGGAAGCTCTGAGTGTCATACTTATTGTGGTTCACCAAGTATTTCCATATGAATGACCTTACTGACAAGTTCAGTGGGTGAAGCAAATTGCCTCCTAAGCTCTAATTAAGAAACACTGGGTAGAGCAGCTTGTGGTCTTGTCTTGGTTGGCCTGGAACCCTAAAAAGGTTTCTCAACAATTCGATTTTGCCGCTGGTACTGCATGAACACTTGCAAAGACAAGAAAAGGAAGAGCTGAATTGCTCTGCACTCGGTAAGGAATAAATTCATTTAGAAAGACCACAGGTAACAGAATGAGCGGGGTCTATAGCACCCTCAACTGGACTGGCAAGAGGAAGGAATTGTCTGAGGAAAGCACTTAAGTAGAAGTGGAGCAGCTGCATGATCTGTCACTGAGTAGTAGTTACTGAACCAAAAGATTCTTAGACCTAAGAAGAAATATCTGAAGTAGAAGTCTAATAAAAAGCTTCCTTATGTTGTACTTAAACCTATCCTTAGACATGGGAGGAAAGATTGAGCAAAAACATTTGTACTCTGCAAGTTAAACACAAACACCAGCCATGTAGGCATTTCACAGCTTGCCGGACACAACAGGACACCTACGCTGACATTTACTATAAAACATTTATCTGTAAGTGATAATGAAATTCATTAAGTAAGAAACAGTGAGATTAAGTTTGATCAAGTTAAAACATTTAAAATATATCCTCTCAAAAAACTACTTAAGGGATAAGTTCAACTTAACAGGATAAGAAATCCACAACAAAGATACAATAAATATTGTCCACATAGGTAACCATAAAGAATAAGAATGGGTAAGGGAAAAAAACAGCTAACTTATTGGCACCTAAACCTACATAATGTAGTTCTGGGGTCTTATAAACACAAACCTAAAATTAGAAAAAAAGACCAGCAATTATCAGTAAGATTATTATTATTAATAGGGCTTAGTTTTTCCAGACCTCTGAGTCTCAAGTAGACTCTTCTCGGGCTGGTTATCAGGGATTAATCCTAAAAAGAAGAAGAAAAAATAATTAAATAAAAAGACTTACACTTTATTTAAGAAACCTGTCTTATTTAAAAAAATTATGATGTTCTTCATTGAAAAATCTTTGCTTTCAGCAAAAATACTTTTCATTTTTGAATTCCGTAGATAAATTGATCTTTGTTGGGTCCAATTTGGGCACTCAATAAGTAAATGCTGCACTTTCATGGGTGTTTGACATCTATTACACTTTATTGGGTCAGCATGTGGTGTTAACATCAAGTGACCATGTGAGAATTTTGTGTGTCCTATACGGAGCCTTGTTAGGATCACCTCTTTTGATCTTTCTTTTTGTGAGGATGTCCTCCATGCATACACTTCAGTTTTTATGTTTTTAAGTTTATTTATGGTTGGTACTGAGGCCCATTCTCTTTTCCAATCCTGGTACTATATCAATGGTTTAACAGATGTTATCCAGTCTGACACTGGGGCATGTGTAATTGTTGGAGGGATAGTGCAGGCTAATTTGGCAGCTGAGTCTGTATTTTCATTTCCTTTTATTCCCACATGTGCTGGGATCCAACATATTTCTATTGATAATCCTGATTGGTGGAGTTGAATTTTTATTTGTATTTCCTGCACTACTTGGTTTACCGATTTATACGTACTGTCTTACAGCATCTATAGCGCTATGTGAGTCACTAAAAATAACATAGACACTTGCTTTTGCCTCAGATATCATATCAGAGCCATCTGTATGGCTGTGACTTCAGCAGTAAATATTGATGATATTAAAGGTAGGCTTCTTTTGATCAACATATTTTTCGAATATGCAGATGCTCCTACTCCAACATTATTTTTGAAGCCATCTGAATTTGTTTCCTTTTCTTCTAAGGTGCTCCAAAGCATGTTGGCGGTACATTTCTGTACTTGTCATTTGTTTTTTAAGCAGGTAAGACAGGGAGGTACATATCTTTATTTGTTTTAAAATCCACGGTGGTGGCAATTCCATTAGTGGGTGAAAAATTGGATCTATGTTATGCAAGTTCATTATGTATTTAGCTCTTTTTGGGAAAGAGCTAGTACTATTAACTTCTGTTGCTGGATTACAATTTTAAAAGCAGCCAGCTGCAGATGTTCCCGCTTGCAGTGAAAGACCTCTTCGTATTGTTATTAAATTATGGTGATGTTTCAAGGGCAACACACCTGTCTCTACCAGAAGCGAGCTTGTTGGGACGATCGGAATGCTCCTGTGCACAATCGCACGCCTTCATGGTGCACTGCCTGCATCGAGAGTTTTTAATGCAGATTCTGAGGCAGTACACGTAATCTATTATAGATAAGACTGTTGCCTTATATATCATTAATAAAATGTCTCTCTTTGCTCCCCAATTAGTGTGTGATAACTTTTTCAATATGGCAAGGGCTTTGATGCCCTTGGCTTTTATGTATTTGATGTGCTCTTTCCAATTTAAATGTTGATCAAATATCACTCCTAGATATTTGATTTTTGTACAAAATTGTATTTCAGTGCTATATAGGTGAAGTTTGATTGTTTGGTTCTTCAGCCATCTTTTGTCTTTGTAGAAGATGATTGCTTTAGTTTTATCAGTTGAAAATTTAAATCCAACTGAATTTGTCCAACTACATATATTTGAAATGGCAGTACTGAGAACTCTCCGAGCATGTCTCAAATTACTACTCGTATAGTAAATAACAGTCATCAACATATAAACTGTTTTTTACACCACTTGGTAAATTTATAGTAATGTCATTGATTGCTAAAGCAAACAATGTACAGCTCAAGACACTACCTTGAGGGATTCCTTCTTCCAGTTTATAGGTTACTGAGTTGGAATTTTCTTTTCTTACTTGAAAAGTTATGTTTGTAAAAAAGTTCTTAATAAATATTGGTAAGTGGCCTTTTAGTCCCTTGGAGTGGAGTTTTTGCATGATGTTCTGTTTCCATGTTGTATTGTATGCTTTTTCTATATCAAAAAATATAGCTACTGTTAATTTTTTTTTGTTCAAAGCCTTTTCTGATATGATCTTCTAAATGTGTTAAGGGATCTAGGGTTGATCTGCCAGCTGTTGAACCTGATTGTGTTGGTGTTAAAATGGAGTCTTTGGTTATTACATACGTTAATCGTGCATTAGCCATTTTTTCTAACATTTTGCATAAGCAGCTTGTTAGGGATATTGCGGTCTATAATTGGATGGATTATACTTGCATCCTTTCCTGGTTTATTTATTGGAATTTATTATGGCATGTTTCCATTTATCAGGAAAGACACGTTTTAGCCAGATACTATTATAAAATTTTAATAAGTATGATTTAGCTATAGGAGCTAATTTTCCTATCATTTCAAATTATATGTTATCATATCCTGGTGCGGAGGGATGACATGAGTTGATGGCATTATCTAGTTCATCCATGTTGAAAAATTATATTATTATGATACAATAAAGTTTGTTCATACTTACCTGGCAGATATATATATAGCTGTATTTTCTGAGTCCGACAGAATTTCAAAAACTTCCGGCACATGCAGTGGTCAGCCAGGTGGTTAGTACCCATTCCCGCCGCGGGAGTATCATTAACCATTCCATTTCTATCATATTTTTATTCCCACTGTCCCCTGAGGGGAGGTGGGTGGGTACTTGATTATATATATCTGCCAGGTAAGTATGAACAAACTTTATTGTATCATAATATCATTTTGTTCATGAAACTTACCTGTCAGTATATGTATATAGCTGAATCCCACCGTTGGAGGTGGGAAGGGACAGAATAGAAGGATTTTGGGAAACAAATGCATGCAGATGATTTACATCTTGGTTCCACCTGTTAGCATAGCTGACTTCGTGATTACTGTCACCCAAGTCTGCTTCTGCTTTACTAGAGTTGCCAGCGAGGTAGAGACCTATATAACTGGTGCACTCCATATGATCTGTCAACGGGGGCGTGACCACAATGTGACTAGACCATATTGACCATACCATGAGGGCTAAGAAGTAAAATAAATATATAAATATATATATCACCACCTGACCAACCTAGCCAAAGTTAAGGTGTTTTAACTAAGGCTTAAGAGTTAAGAAGTCGCCATTGGCGGCGACTCAACTAAATTAAGAGCTCTTCCTAACCATTTTCTACAGGATAGGATGAGTGGTACTTCTTGCCCCCAAGATTGTGTCTGCAGACACGTATGGCCCTAGCGAGCAGCAGATCTCATATGTTACTGAGTGCCATGCTCTGTTGAAATGCTTCCGAGGCCGCGCCCTCACCTCGTGAGCATTCAGATCAAAAGATTTCAAATCTTTGTTTAAACTCAATGAAAGAGCCTTTTTTGAGAGAACTCCTTAACAATAAAGCCAGGGTGTTCTTTGATATGGGCAAGTCTAGCCTTTTTCGGAACACTGCAGATTGTCCGAAGGACTTCGACTTTCTTTAGTTTTATGTAAATAAAACTTGAGAGACCCGACAGGGCACAGGACTCTCTCTGGCTCTTCCCCAATAACTTGTGCCATCCCTTGATTCCAAGCTCCTGGCCCAAGGACTAGACGGGTTTCCATTCTTAGGCCACAACGGAAGGTTTAGAGAACACACCGCATTGTGTTCTCTAAAGCCAAAACGTCTGACGATGGCTTAAAACCTCACTAACCCTCTTTGTCGTATCTAGAGTGGTTAGAAAATAGGCCTTTCTGGTCACGTGCAATAAGTTAACAGAAAGGAGAGGTTCGAAATGCTTTGACATCAAGAATTTCAGACTATGTCTAAGTTCCATTTGAAAGCTTCGATCTGGACATGCACAGTCAGTCCGTCTGTGCTAAAGGTGACCAGTCAGACGAATCAAGGACAGCCAGGCTGTACTCTGAAGACTATAAGGCACTATTCTTTGCTGAAGGATGAGTGTCTGGACTGCCTGGGCGATTCAAGCTAAGCAAACCTTGGGGGTGTATCAACGCAACCCAACGTCGTCAGCGAATCACTCATGAGCCACTCCTGACTCGAGCTTCTGGTGCCAGAGTAAAGGAGCGCGGAGCAAAAAGGCAATTCAGTCCCGACAGACGAATGCCTGACAGTCCAACCTGGTCTCATGTTACACAATCATCGGGGGTGTATCAACACAACCGACTTCGTCAACGAGAAACTCAGGGCTACTAAATGTTGCCTGATCTCTCACGAGTGTCTGACTACGAGAAAACAGGTGAGACAAAAAGTAGATGGAGAGCGAGTTTCGAGATTCCACAGACCTCAAAGATCGTGAAGGGCTTTGTTATTTGACAGATGCAAAACTCTGAACCCAAAGGCCGTCAACGACATATTTGCGTATTCTTTAATAGTTGTGACTGCCAGCTTATCCCATTCTTCAGACAGAAAGGGAAGACGGAAATCTTATTCCTGACAACATCTCGATAGTCTGAACGTAGTCAGACTCAGAGCGGAGAGGTTTATAGGTACCTTTCGAAGTGAGGCTGTTAGAGTAGACCGACTCTCTCGGAAAAGGTCCTTGGAAAGTGAACTAGGAAGGACATGACCTCTGAGAATCCAGGATCTTGAAGGCCGACATGGGGCGATCAGTGTCATTGTCGCTCCCTGTGATGTCATAAATCATCTTATTACATTTCCTAAGAGTTTGAAAAGAGAGGAAAAGAGACTAAACATCCATCCCGTTCAATACCATAACATGGCGTGTAATGCTACCGCTCCCGGATCGAGAATAAGGAAGCAGAATAGATGAAGCCTCTTCGTCCTCAACATAGCGAAGAGATGTATGAAAGGACGTCCCTAAAGTCTCCACAACTCTCAACATACTTCTAATCAAAGATTCCACTCGGAAGTCAGTAGTTGCTGCCGTCGATCGAGAAGATTCGTACGGACTTTTGCAATCCTGTAACGAACCTCTTGAGGATCGTTACGTTCTATGCCTGTTGTCATAATAGGCTCTTTCTCGTAGACTCGAATAGGGACAAAGAGATGATACTTCTTAAGATATGAGAGAGCTGTGGAATTGTCCGAGTTGATCTGGACCACTGGTTCCAAAAACTTGTTCTTCGAGGACTGGAGGGACAACCGAATTGCTTCCAATTCTTTCAGATTATGTGCCAGGACATCTGAAACCCTCTCCAGATGCCTGGCACCTTCTCGCTATCACCTCAGGTGATACTTGAAGCACTGAAAGATGTTCAGAATCATTTCTAGATCTTGGATAATATTTCAGTTTTCCGATAGGAAAAAACTGTAGAGGTCTGAATTGCACCCTATTCAGGGAAACAAACTTCTTCAGGAAGGAAATGGTCCCCAGCAGGCTCATCCATTCCCTCACCGAGCATGCTTACTTCCCTAATAAGGCTGGGCTTTACCTAAGCAGGAGAGCATATGATAGTGCAATGTCGCAGTAGACTCGTAGTCCTATTACAGTGCGGTAACGAGCACCGAAAGAAAAGAGATATCTCTGTTGAACATAGTTACGCTAAACGAAGGCAATGTTTATTCATGCATGTTAGAAATCCCCTCAATCTTAGGCTAAAGTCCGTGATTGTAGGGTAGAGATACAGTTAGTCAGTCAATCCCACAGGAGAGAGAGACGTAACCGCCCGCGCAGAGATACAGTTAGTCAGTCAATCCCGCAGGAGAGAGAGACGTAAACAACCGCGCATGACAGCGAACTAGCTCGCGGTTACTGTGTGTGGCTCGGTTGGAGTTCAGTGACCAGCAAACTTACGTTGAGTCGTCTCTAAACTCTTATGACCTGGGTTGCCAGCTACTCTATTCTACAAAGGAATAGGTCTGTTATTTTTGAGCAGAAAGAGACTCTCAAGCTGGTATATTTAAGCAAAACAGAAAACGCTAAATATAGAGCTGCGTTTGTGTTGTCATAACACTACCATAAAACGGTAAAAGATAAATCAGAAACTCCTGGAAGGCTGCAGGAGTACCGATTAAAATGCCCTTAAAATAATAGACCTCTCGGTTGCCATCAGTAGAGTAACTACAGCATCCGTATATGACTTGAACCAACCAGTAGTAAAATAACGCAAGGCAAAATATGATATTGTTATGATACAATAAAGTTTGTTCATACCTACCTGGCAGACATATCTATAGCTGAATTCGGAAATATAGCTACATATATATCTGACAGGCAAGTTTCATGAACAAATCGTAGAGAATCGAAGCGGACAGCTCAAGCTTCTTATGTTATTGGATATAAGCGTTCATTGATGTAGTCTACAAGTCTATTTCTTGTACGAGTCTGCGATTGATGAATGAGAGCTCTTCCGAATCTTGTTAATAAGAGCTTATCCTCTTACGCAATATAAAGTTATTGAGATGTTTGTCAATGAGAACTAACCCATTTACGGGACAAAGGGCTTCGGCAGCGTAGTCCCGAACAAGGAACTAACAAAATCTATCATCTGAAAAGCCCTTTCAGATGGGCTAAAAAGCTTGCAAATTATCCTGGGAAGAGGAAGGAACTCTCCAACCAGCTTCCTCTCCCGTATCACAACGAATGCCTGCTAACGCTTAAATTTATTGGCAGTATGGCAAAGGAAGTCCTGTCTTGCGCTTTCCTGAAGAGCGTCCTCTTGATGAGTGCCTTTGCAAGAATCCTACTGAACGTTGTTGAGCGTCATGACGTGCAGGACATCGAGCTTTTACATAACCCGTAGCTGCCTTACCGCAAAGTCTTGACTGCGGTAGAGCAGAAGAGATCTTCCCTTGAGCTTTCCTTAACTCCATTCAATCCTGGACTTTGCAAAAAGCAATATTAATTGACAGAGACCTCTTGAATTCACGAAACCCGTGCCTTGCTGGGTTTCGAAGACGAAGTTGCCTGTTCACTTTAAGCTTCCTCCGAAGCACTGCTTACTTCACATTCTTTGCAGGTGAGGTAGAAGGGATCACCGAAGGTAGAGGTAAAAAATCTTTAGGCCCAAATCTACTTGAAGAGTTCAACAGAAACGTTCAGCCAGGCGACACACCTGGCGTGCGCTGGCGCGTGGCGCACGCTTGGCGTGCACTGGCACGCGCTCGGCGTCCACTTGGCGCGCGCCTGGCGTGCACCCGCGCGCGCCTGGTGTCCATCCGAGCGTCCCGTTCAAGCCGAGCATCAAAAGAAGCGTGCAGAAAAGTGTCACGCTCCTGACGAGGCGTCAAAACAAGCGAGAGAAACTGCCTTCAGGGAAGAGCAAGAGACATCTCGGAGAGGAATCCGACTGCACGAAGCAGTCTCAGGAGAAGGGTTGATTGTGTGAGAATACGAGGGGCGAGGGAACGCCTTCTTATTCTCACAGTAACAAAGCTAGGACGTCCGCGCTCAAAAGCGTCCTGCTACTATGACTTCTTTTTCCCCTTTTTCTCAGTGGAAAGACGTACACGTGTTCAGACAATGTTCGCCTTCTTACTTCTCACTGCAACGCATGACAAGAGAGAGAGAGAGAGAGGACGTGAAGCGTCCTCTTCTATAAAGCTTCTATACAGAGGGCGCGAGTCCATCCGAAAGCTCCAACCCCTGCGCGGGGAGGACGCTTCAGAGGACGAGAAGCAATCCTTCAGGATTCGTGCACGTGCACGCACTTTGGCCGCCTAGGAGTATCTTCAGGTCTGCCGAAGGCACATCAGATCGGTGGGGGTTCCTCGTAACCCTCCTTCGGCTTTCGACATGCTCTCTCCCTGTGTTCCTGGGAGTCCAGCAGAGGTCCCGGCCTAGAGGCGAAATGAGGCCGATCTGACGCACCCTCCACTACACAAGGGGCACTGTCACTGCACTTAGCCACTTCACTTTTGCTCTCTAAAGCAAGCACTTCCGATTCTAAGTTACGAATTGATACAGTATCAGAAAAAGGGCATTACCCTCTACAGACACTGTTTCAGGGAGTGAAGGCAACACTACAGGGTTAGGAGTAGCAACTACAGAAGGGGCACTACACTTCACAACAATGATTGGAGAGCGAGCACTTTAGATTCCAAGATACAGATGGAATCTATAACGTAAAGGGCATTACCTCTCGCAGACATAAGCTCATAGCCCGTAGGCCATACTACAGGGTTAGGCAAAATAAAGTCTACATGAAGGTTAGCAGGTTCACTACCCTGACTTTTGTTTACTGATTAATTGCGTACATAAGAATCATACGTCTTCCTTACGGAATTAGACAAAGTCTCACACTCCTTACATGACAAATCTCAACAAAGAAGAAAGACCCGTACCCCTCGTGCATACCAAGTGCGGATCTACCGAAGCTTTCGGTAGCCACACCCTATCTTTGCAGACAACACCATCTGAAACTAGCCTAACTAGATTCAGATATCTTATGCAAAAATTAATCAAATTCAAATCAATTTATGATAGCGTATGCCTAGCCACAAATCCAAGTAAATAAATCAAAAGACAATTAGGATACTTAGCGGCAATGAAATTTCAAAATCCTAAGACGGAGGTACTGAAAACAGGTGTTTACAGTACGGCGACAGAAAAAAATATGAATAGAAAATGGGAATGGTTCCTGATACCCGCCTCCCAGCAGCGAGAATGGGTACTAACCACCTGGCCAACCACTGCGTGTGCCGGAAGTTTTTGAAATTCTGTCGGACTCAGAAAATACAGCTATATATATATCTGACAGGTAAGTTTCATGAACAAATACAATTATATTCCAGGTCTTCAAGAGTTTTGAAATTGAGTATTATATTTTCTTTTTGTTTTCTGATATTTTGAAAATGTATATCTAGGCTAGAGTAAGCACTGATGTTTTCAAAATGCTTTCCAACTATATTTGATATTTCATAAGTATCTTGGTATATTTTTCCATTTAGATGTATTGCACTTCTTGGAGGTTTTATATGTTTTCCATTGATTTTCCTTATCTACTGCCAGATATCCCTTGTGGAAGTGTTTGAAGATATGTTTGAGACATATTCTTTCCATGATGCGATTTTTTCAGCTATTACTGTTTTTCTAAATTTGGCTGTATATTTGTTATATAGTGGTTTAATGTGGTTAATTGTTATATTTGTTATAACTATTTTGTTTAATATGTTTATATTATAGGGCATTTTGTTGAGTGATTTAAGTCGAGTTTTGAGTCTGTTAAGGTTGCGACCCAATATGTATGTTTATTTTACTTGAGGTTGTTAAGGTTGGATCCACCATGGGACAGGGGATTTTGTGGAATTTGATTTGTTTTGGAATGCTTTTATCTGCAGCATTTGTTAT
>NC_087205.1:101560549-101580504 GCF_015104395.2 Macrobrachium nipponense | reverse complement strand
AAAAAGGGATTTTTATGAAAATTACTTTGCATGGCAACTACAGAACCATCAACTGTCCCAAACTTTTGCACTTCTGTGATATTTTTTCAACATTAAACACCGATTATATTGAAGAGAGTGCTGCTCTGAAAATTGAAGCGTCACTCAGTATATAGAGAACTTATAAATGTGATATTAACCAGTTTGTTATAGGAAAAAATTAGGAATAATTTTTAGAGCTTTCAGTATTGCAATTTTTCATTAAAAGATACAAATTTCTATCGGAATATTTTAAATAGTTTGAACTGATTAATTTTCTACACACAATTTTGCTGTAGAAAGAAAAATGTTCATTAAAACAAGATTGTTTTTGCAAATTCTCTTATGAAATATTACAAACCTACTAACAGGTCAAACAGTGGGAACATCAAAGGTCTGCGGAAGTGAAAATATTGTGGTTATCCACAGGAAAATTAAAACATTTCGAGTCATACCTGGTAACTCAACTGAAACAGTAAACTGCTAATAGATTTCTGAATACCATATGCCATTTGTTCAACCTGAAAAGGTCTGAGGGTGTTTCCTTGTTAATAAAGGCAAGTGGCCTTAGATACCATAGTGAAAATGTGTATAAAAACCAAGTAAATAATAATTTTTTATTTACATGGATCATAAGCTTCATCAGCACAAAATAATGAATACAAGTCCCTTCCACTGGAAGATATTTAATTAAAAATTTGGTTTGGGAACCATGATATATTATATTAAAAACAATGAATTCCCCTATATAAATACATGTTCCCTAACAAAACATATAAACATCCTATGTTCCCAAAAAAGTGTCCTTTAACTCTCTAACAGGTATTAGTCATTTAAGCAGACTCAGCTGCTTTAACTAACTCTTCTGCTACTTCAACGGCAATCAGTGCTTCAGCCTTAGCCTCCTCAGTCGCCGCTGCATTCACTGCACTCTGAGCTTTTGACAGGACGTCTCTTGCAGCCGCAACATCTAAATCTTCAACTCCAGCAGCTTCCTCCGCAAGAATTTGTACTGAAAAACAAATTAATCATTGTAACTCAAATGGCAGCTAGTCCCTGCAAAATTGTGTACTATTTCCTGTTGCTGTTATATTAAACTTACCACTATCTAAAAATGACAATTTTTTTATCAATTTGTATTTTTGATAGCTAACAAACCTGAGGTCTTAACGATAGAATAATCTAATAGCGCCAGCTGCAAACCGGTTATAAAGCAATGAAAGATTGTAAAGCAAGGAATCTGTGGCATATGGCAACTTATGTGTATACAAGGTGGAAGCTCGTTACATGTATCTGTAACTGTATCATTATCAAGAAAAAAAAGTATAACCTGATATGGAAATCAAATTTCTATGCTCCTCTGGAGTTAGCATAAAATAACAGTATAGAGATAATAAAATAAAAAGATAGCAAAGCATCTATGAAAGGTGTAAACAGCCAAATGTAGATTTCAAACAACAAAAACAAAGAGCTTTTTGTGTCAATTTACCTATATAATATCTAAATAAGAATATTTACATCATCCTCTATCTAGTACCTGAATAAAGATATAACTAAAACCTTTGTGTATGGGTACTGACTAAATTCAGTAGCGCTCCATTCCTTCTTTTCTTATAATAAGAAAATAAAATCAACTATAACCTCTAGCACATCAGCTAGAAAATGAAGATTTTACACAATCAACATATACAATGTACACTATAACAGTGTAAATGGTGTTAGCTAAAATATCTGGCTCTTTTACAGACAGGACAGGTAAAGACATTGGAGCATGGTCATGAGCATCAAAATCCAAAGGAATACTGCCACTGCAGAAATGAAGTTTTTATTGTAAAACTAATATTGTAATACCTACCTGAACACCTGAATAAGCCCTGGTCACTTACCAGCCCGAACCATCATTTATTAAAAATTTACCAAATCTTTGGTTAAAATAAACGATCAGTGTTGCCAATCTCCTGGCAAACACCCTTGTTACCAGCCCACCGCTGATAGCCCTGCCTCATGGGCCGGTCACACCTGCCCTCTCACGTCAATCATAACTCAATAACTCTGTATGAGAGGGGAGGAGGGTGGGAATCATTCAGGTGTTCAGGTAGGTATTACAATATTGTAGTTTTACAATAAAAACTTCATATTGCAATACACCCCCACCCTGAACACCTGAATAAGCCCGATTAACAACATTAATTTGGAGGTGGGGAATCAAATCTACTCGGCCCTCCACTGTACCATTGTCAGTCAATATAATTGAGTACGCGGGTCAGTCTCAAGTTCATTTGTCACTCGTCCAAACTAATCTCCCATGTGTGGCCTTCTAGGCCTCCCATATGTGGAGGGAAAAACTCCCTGGCCCACCTCTACCCTAATGTCCAATAAAGCTTCATTGAGTGCGGGAGGGATACAAACCTGTTTCCTCTCAGCTGGCTATGTGCCTCACCTGAGTAGAGGAAAAACTGAAGACCTCCCATGTGGCTCTCGGCCTCTCATGTATGGAGGGAATCTGAAGACCTCCCATGGCTGGCTCTGGCCTCTCATGTATGGAGGGAATCTGAAGACCTCCCATGTGGCTCTCGGCCTCTCATGTATGGAGGGAATCTGAAGACCTCCCATGTGGCTCTCGGCCTCTCATGTATGGAGGGAAACTGAAGACCTCCTATGTGGCCTTAGGCCTCTCATGTACGGAGGAGACAACCATGTCCATCGGTGCGTCTGCGACGGTGTCGTCGATCGTAGTGATGTCCTCTCTTGTCAGTGTTGTACCTGCCTGTCTGTACTCTGCCTGGTTGGCACTTGGAAGAATACCCTCAGATAGACCCAGACATGTTCTTTCCTATCTGTCCTAATACTTAAAATCCTCTCGTGATATATCATATCATGAATACCTTATACATATTCCTAATATTCGCTCCCTACTCTAATACTAACTCAGACAGCAAGATTGTTGGGTTTAAAAATAGAATTTAGGCCAAAGGCCGAGTATTGGGACCTATGAGGTCAGTCAGCGCTGAAGGGAAATTGACAAAGTTTGAAAAGGTGTGACAGGAAGAAAACCTCTGTTGCACAATGAGTCCAGTGTTAGGAGAGCGTGGAAAATAGGATGATCAGAATATGAAATCAGAAAAGTAAGATAAGATGAGCGAGAGAGAGAGAGAGAGAGAAGAGAGAGAGAGGAGAAGAGAGAGAGATTTAGGAAATTACAATCGTCTAACATCTCCACCTCCGTAAATTGCACCCTCTTCTAAGTTAAAAGGGTATTATCTTAACGATAATATACTCGTATAACTCCGTAAAGCTATGAACAACCGAACGAGAACTTGTTGTTAATGCGATCGACTCCTATAACAACATCACTTTATTGTATTGATCAGCGTATGACAGTAATCGAATCCGATAGCAACATCCGTTATTGTATTCATCCGCGTGTGACGGTAATTACTGTATTCATGTTATAAATGCAGCTGAAGCTAATAAGGCAAAATTACGTGCATCAGCAACCTGGACAGAAGTCCCGAGCTTTTGTATGAATTCAAACGCAGCCGTGGTAAAAGAAACTAATAGCATGAAAGAGCTCATTACTGTTTTTTTTTTTTTTTTACACAGACAAAGGATTAATAAAGTATATAAAGTGTAAGGTTCGTAATACCTATGAAAACGAGTGAAAAACGAACAGAATTCCTAAATTTAACGCCATCTAACCGATGGAAAAACTAGCTTCCAATGAGACGTATCAGTCAAATTTTGGACTTAAATTACATCGTAAGACGAACAGTATGACTTCGTTCCATAAGTTAAGTATCCAGTATATTCATTAATATGCTAACTAGGGACAAAAACATTAGCCGAGACCAAGTGATATGGTTGAATCTGGAGCCAAGGAAAAAAACAAAAAACAAAAACAGACTAGCCGGCATCCTTGTCTGTCTAAGCCACACCTCCTTACAATAGTGCTGTTTGACGACAAGCTAGTGTAATTGTAATTTAATTGAAAAGTAATAAAATAATATTTAAAGGTAATTAAATTAACTTTATTAGGCCTAATATTAATTTCAGTTGTCATTGTAATTTGATAATACGACTGGTAATAATTTGTAACTGTAATTGACATAAGCGCAATGTAATACTGACGGCAATAGTCGGTTAAACGTATGAAGACGTCATACATACGAATTCCTTATATCTGCCATCTGATTATATGCCCCAAGATAGATACCTCATTGACTATGTTAAATGTCAACATAGTTGAACACACGTCTCCTTCAAGACGTTTGTACAAACTTGGCATAAGTGAGTGTGTTGTTACGTTAGTCATTTTAGGCAATCAGGAGAGAATGAGATGGATACGGCGACGCAAACCCGTATTCGTCATCCGCTGATTCCAGCGTGAATGACTGCCGAGTTAAGTGTTTATACTACGCTAATATGATGATACATATAATACAATTATAATGCTTTAGTCAGGACAGAAAGAAAACCGATCTTCATTCTGTTCGATTACATTCATATTAATTATCCTCCGATCGGATTCTCGTCGTTTTCAATTACACCTGTACTGAATTATCAGAAGTCAGAATGCCTTGAGCCTACAGCGTTAGCCAATATAAAAATAACTATCGATATGTTGTACTGCGAATACTTTAGGCTAGGCTACTGAATATGCATACGATATATCATCGTGAGCACTAGGCTAACTGTAGTTAATTTTATTCGATTTCTCTCCATGCTTGAATATCGTAAGTCAATATGCATTGAACGGAGAATTAGTTGATATTAACAATTATCGTATCGTATAAGTAGAGGAAAGTAACCTTAAAACGACAAAGGAGCATATCTGAAAGACCAACCATAGGCCTAAAAGCTTCTGATGCAAGGAAACTCGAAGCAGGGAAAAGCCTAAAGATGCTCTAAGGACACTGTGCCTCTATAAACTACTACTTTTAATAGAAAATCGACCCGAAGAAGCCTGCACTTCTACTCTTTCTAAACTAAACACTGTGTAGCCTATTATCCCTACTCGTCTATGTCTGACCTAAGTTTTTATCATCCTGAGAACTTACACATCGAGGGAAGGGGAATCTGCTGCCAACACTGCCTGCTCCGTGCCAGGGGGGAGGGGGCGGCGGATCCTGCCCTGTGGGCTTGCGGATCCCCATAACCCCCACCCCCAGCACCGGTTAGGGCTGGTTCTGGAACAGGCAGGGAGCTGGAAAAGAACGATTAGTAATTTCAGTATCCCTATTGCTCGATCTATCCTCACTTAATCTTGACATAAAATCGGTAACAGAGATGTCATACTCGATGTCTAGCCTACTCTCAAAGTCTCTTAAAGAGCACTGTCTCTAAGTCTTTATCTTGATCTACGTTAGTCTCTTCCTGCCTACACTTACTTCTTAATACAAGACCTTCCTACGTTTGAGATACCCTAACATCTGGTCCAAAGACCACTCCTGACATTCCAAACATCTGGTCTTACATTATATTGAACAGGCCTACAATTTACGCATAAGGAATGACTATCGTGTCATAGGGTACTCTATCCTTTTTCTTGCATTGTTGGCAAAGACGATACGTTGTTGACAACTTCCGTTCTCGTCGTTTTTCTGTGATGTCGTGGCCGAGAATGCAGTAGCAGTTTGTCGTAGCTTGTGTTGTTTCTTCCTTTGCAGAATCAATGTCTGATGACAAGGTATTAAGAGCCATCCAACAGTAATCCAAAGGGATGCGTAATTCGTCACCAAAATCAATCAAATCAAAGGTGCAAATGAAGGCCGGGCAAGACCAAAAAGGAGTTCGCTGTGGATACATCTGTACTCCACCGCGAACGATAAGTGATTGACCGTGAGAGGGCAGGTGTGAACCCGGCCCGTGAGGCAGGGCTATCAGCGGTGGGCTGGTAACGAGGGTGTTTGCCAGGAGATTGGCAACACTGATCGTTGGTTTATTTTAACCAAAGATTTGGTAAATTTTTAATAAATGATGGTTCGGGCTGGTAAGTGACCAGGGCTTATTCAGGTGTTCAGGGGGTGTATTGCAATACAATAATTATGTGCTCCCTTTGTCTCATTTCTCCTGTACTGGCCCTTCTCATATAGTTTTTCCATTGTTCTACCGACAAAAAACCACATACAGAACAAGGATTGGTAATTGTACATACATTTTCTGTGCACCTACTACCAGGGTATTTCCTGTTTCTTGCGAGACCCTGAAGAAACCTTTGATGGGGAGGTAAAATTATTCTTGATAATCCTGATACTGGAACAATCTAACAGAAAGCACACACACTGAAAACAGAAAAACAAAAGCAGGCCAAAGCCTGTCCTTCTTGAAGGCTGTAAGAAAGTATGTGATGCGATCACAAGATGCCGAAGGCATTGCTTGTGATCAAGTACAGATGCCAACAGTTCCTTGCATGCACAATTTTTAAAATTAGTTTTACAGCTCACTAGATTTACCCTAATGTTAAGACTGAAGGTTTGTTTTGTATATGAACAACCAATATTTCTATTATTCCTTGATGTTACAATTCTACTTCTAATCTGCCGAGCTTCAGGGAAAGATTACCAGTAAATAATTTGTCCTACAACTAACACACTATGATTTTACCTACACTTAACAAAGCTAATTAATAATAATCATTACCTGAAGAATCTTCATTGATTGTTACAATTCCAGAGCTCACGAAGAACTTCTTGGCTGTTCCATCGCTCTCAAACACAGTCATTACTCCAGGTTTCAAGACAGCTAAGGAGGGTACGTGAGCAGGCAGGATACCAAAACTTCCAGAGAAGGAGGGAACATCAATTTGTCTAACACCTACAGAATTGTAGAATACCTGCATGTAGCAAAATAATGCATGAATATAAAGAAGAGGCATAGCAAAATCAACATAAACTTATGTACCATCTACATCATTACTATTAATAAAAGAAAAAAAAAAAAAAACAATACAATTAAGTAAATGCTGTACCACTTATGATACTGAAGTATGCTTTCCACTCATAAAATAGCCCAGTAATTTCATTCTCTCTTACTGTATTCATTATATTTTCCTTATTGTAATATACAATTTATTTAAAATCTGAGCATGTAAACACATCTGAATGCAAGTAAAATTGTATATACTGCACACATTATATTCACTCTCTTTTGAGCTTGTCCATTCTTTGTTATTTTGAAAAATACTATCAATAACCTTTTGTTGTATGATTAAAAACTGGGGTTTTTTCACCAGGCATTATCTCCATTTTTTTTATATTGTATACAGGGCTTTGCATAATCCCGTTACAGGTATATTTCAACATCAAATGGCTGAAACACAAGACTGCATAGTTTTATGCTGCTATACAAAATATCTAAAATAGTTTTCATGCTATAAATCACATCTACTTTTACATAAAGTATTTTCCATTTCAGCACTCATTATACATGTGTAAATTCATAATTATTTGCATATAGTATTGGTATATAGTAGATTACAGAATTTTTACTAAAACAGCCTTCATAAACTGTTAATAATAAAAATTTAAGGTCTAATCAGCTAAAATTTCTTAAATAGGTAGCAAGATAACTGAATTATCCAATGGTTATTATTATACATCTTTCACTAAAGACAATTGCAATACTAGTCCCTGATACCTTAAAAGAATAAGTCCTTCAGTAGTAATACAAAATTACATCTCTAAACTGCATAAGCTTGGACGTAATGCTTTTGTACGGCATCAACAAATCACACTACCATATATCAAACTAATTCACCATGTATATTAATGCAACAAACCTGATTCTGTGAAGCAAATGTGAAGGCCATTGGGGCATCGGAGTATGCCCTGGTACCAAAACGTGGTACCTGTCGGACAACAGATGAAGCTACTCGGCAACATTCTGGGGGAAAAAGTCAATTTAACATTCTTTATATTTCTAAGTTTCTACAAAAATAATTTTCTATTCTTTTAACACTAAATAAAATTACGTTTAAGGTGGATTAAAGTATTTAATTAACCATGGTCAAAGAAAACATTGGCATCATGAGAAAACTACCCAGATCAAGAATTACCCAATTAAAAACATAGGGATGTCCACATTATCAATCATAGTTACGTAGGCACCTGGGTCAACCATTAAAGAGCATTTGTTGGTCATCAGTCTTCACACATTTTGCCTCCTTGAACTAAGCAAGTGGAGAAATAAAATAGGCAGAGAAAGTGAATTAGAGGAGGAGGAGAAAAAAAAAAAAAAAAAAAAAAAAAAAAAAAAGTCAGAACAAAAAAGTCAGGAACCCATGGAGTCTGCAGTGAAGGAGGTCGGAAAACCTGGCAGTGTCGGGGAGGGAGTGAAGTCCAGGAGGAAGAGGAAAAAATTCAACTGTATCAAGGGCAAAGTGCATACATACTACATGCACACACAAATCAAGACACTGGTAAATGACTTATGCATTCCTCCATTTTTAGCTGAACATATTCCTCTGCACAAAAGAGCCCTACCCACAAACCAGGACTTTAAATGCCCATAGTTCAAAGGCCCCACTTACTTCCTTCAAACCTGTAGTTCACTCTTCTTGCTCACAGCTAGCATTTGTTGAAAAATACACACACACACAAAACAAGAATCTTCGACATAGAACAAGAGCTGGCTTAAAGCCGGTGAAGGGAGATTTTGTCTATACCTCTGACCCACTCACCTAACACCTATCAAATAACTTGTTACCATGCTTCAATGACCATTTCCAACTTACGTTATGGAATATTCCAATATAAAAGGCAATGTATGGTATTTCCAAAGTATCATAAACATATTTTAAGTTTTTTACTAAATATGCTTAGGTCAACTTAATGGAAGACTAAGCCTGGGCTACTTGCATCTAGAGTTCCTATAAAAAATGACAAATTTTCCAAGACAATTTGTATTTTTCATAGCTACAAACCTGAGGTCTTAACAATAGAATAATTTCTAACGCCTAGCTGGATCCGGTTAAAATGCAGATGAAAGCAAGGAATCTTGTGAGATCTGGCAACGTGTGTGTATATCGGGTGAAGAGTGGTCAAGACCACGCACCTATGCCACCGTGTCAGTCTTTTTCTTAACAGCCTGGCCGGGACTTGTGGCTTACCATATTTGCTACACAGGGTTTTCTTAGCATATAAATCATATTTCAACTAACAAAAGAAAAACTCATTCAAATTAAAATAATGTTGAAAATATTTCAATTGTATATGTGCATCGATGTTCATAATGCACTTGTTGCAATGTCAGCCATAATTGACTGATTATGAAATTTAGGTCTTGAGGACCAAGCACCAGAACCCATCAGGATTATTTGGCACTCATTCATAATGGTAATACCAGCACTGTCCCACTTTCTTAATTACCCTACTGGTAGATCTAGGGTACCTATCCGTGGCGGCCCAGATTGTGGCAGTTGCGGTTTTTCTATGCAGTTATACCTACTGAATAAGAATTTTAAGTAATGTTTATTCGGATGACTGTAATTAACCCCCAGGGGCCAATACTAAACACGGCGAAATACATTGGACGCCCCAATACCTGGTAGATGTCGTATCCACGGTTACGTTTCTTGCAGGGTAATTCTAAAGAATAGTTCTGCACGAACTGCAAGGAACGTAACCGCGGATACGACATCCACTAGGGATTGGGGCATCTAATGTATTTCGCTGTTTTTAGTACTGGCCCCTGGGGGTTAATTACAGTCATCCGAATAAATATTACTTTAAATTCTTGTTCAGTAAGTAAAATATCATAGGAAAACTTCAATTGCCATAGACTAGGTCACCGCGGATTGCTTCTGTAGAAATACCACCCTACCTGCAAATATAACCATCTAATCTTGGAAAAAGACTCTCTCTAGAAAAAATAAGAAAGTCAGAAATTTTCAAGAAATTATACTCTGCCAGACTTTAGACATCTTTCACCATATTTGGTAACCATTCTGATGATGAATTTACTATAGTTATTAGTCTGGAAAATCAAAATTCAGTACGCTGATGATATGCCACTTGTAGGAGTAGGAAGTCTCTACTTATAAGAAATGAAGCGCCCTTAGCCTTAATCACAACATGGAGCAGTTAGCGAATGATGTAATCAGTGGGGAATGAGGCTGAACTTCAGTAGTAGAATAACAACACTATTGATTAGTAGCTTTTGTCCTGATTTTCACCCCAATCCTCCCTTACAGGTGGATGACTGCTAAATGAGTCTAGGGATTTAACCGTCTTTGCTGTAACTTTTGATTCACATCTCACTTTAAAAAAACATCCAACGAAAGTGTCAGCAAATGACACACTGAAGTTACGTACTGTACATAAGGCCTAACATATTTATAAGTTTTAAAATCTATGCATCTGTTTTAGGTCATTTGCTCTTACTAGAGTATGTACTGTTCCCCAATGTCGACATCTGCTTCTGCCAAAGATGTACCTCTTGTATACAGTAGAGTTAATGGTAATGGGCTATTAAAACATTACCAATTAAAACTTAGCCCACTGAAGGATGTTCTCTTGCTTGTTAGTCTTTCATTAGTTTAACTTTTAACAGAAATTCATAATTCATCCCTGATCCTCTTTTCCTTGCGAGCACGATCACACAGGTATGCAGAACTGCTACACCAATATGCAATAACTATGCCTTGCTTTTGAACTCTAATAAGGTATATAATTAATAATAGCCTAATCAAGGAAACCAAAATACACAAGGCCTATTACCAACTCCACTGAGAAAAGGCTACAAGTAATTTTAGGATAGGTAGTTTGCAGAACGACAGGGCTACCTCCAAACGTAAACTTACTCCACTGCTTCCAATGTTTGGTGTTACTTGGCAAGGTCCAGGCCAGGTCAGGTCAAGGGAAGGCCCCCTAAGTGAGGTTAGGAAGGTAAGGAAGTCTGGTTAGGTCAGGACAGGGCATTCCAGGCAAGATCAGGGTTGCTTTCGTCCACGGTAAGCATTCTTGTCGTTCTACATTCGTTGCAAATTTTAACAAAATGACTAATTTTAAAAATCAATTTGTACTTTTCATAGCTAACAAACATTCGGTCTTAACAATAAGGCTACTTAGGATACCTATTTTCCCAGCGCAGCTGGTAAACCAGTTAACACAATCACAGATTGTAAACAAGTACTAGCTATTTACGTACTTTTGCACCTACTAGGGTACTGTGGTCAGGAGTAGTACTCGAAGATATCTAGCCTAGTAATTACTAAATATAGGCTAGGTACCTAGGTAGTACCTAGCCTACGTAAAAGGTATGCAATTGTGGACATACCTAGCTAGTTTAAGCTAGCAGACGGTCTGCCTAGCTTGCGCACTTGGCTACTACCTATTTGTATATTAAAATCAATGGTTAGCCTTAGCCTTGGAGTAGACAGTCTGGGGTGATATTTAAAAATAAAAAGATTACCTACAACCGGTCTAAGTCTACTCGAGACCTTCGGTTGACTTACGCTCCCTAGCTAAAGTACGAAGCCTAGTAATCAATTAAAAGCCGTTTAAGCACGTTAATACACCCGCAAGCGTGCTAAATGGGCATTAAACTGTAAATGAAATTCAACATTAGGATACTATTCCATAAACGCCTACTTAGTTAATGGTGTTATATAAGTTTCTGTCGAAACAAATTTAGGCCCCACTAAACAACCGGCTCAGCTGGCAGAGATAGTACCCAGTAGTAGCAGACGAAAATATAAACCTTTAAACCAATTAACTACTAAATTTTGCACTTAAATCAAACCTAAATGCCCCTCAACTTCAAGATAAACGAAACACTGGAAGTTATCTTGATATAGGAATTAATATTTCCACTATACATACTTGTGTGGTATAATAATTATTGTATCCGACGGATCTGGGTGAGTAGCTCAACAGCCGTCTGCAAGAGGGCAGCACCGTCGCTTGAATTCTTCTTCTTTCTTAATTTACTCACGAGGACGGTCTGTTAAACATTAAGTTTCACGTCAATAAGTGGATTATTATTATTAATATATATATTATATATATATATATATATATATATATATATATATATGTGCAAAAAAGAAGGTAGATCTATTTACTATTCCGCGGCGGCCTCGACTATGGCAGTTGCGGTTTTTCTATGCAGTTTTACCTCCTGAACAAGAATTTTAAGTAATATTTATTCGGACGACTGTAATTAACCCCCAAGGGCTCGTACTGAACACGGCGAAATACATTTGACGCCCAAATTCCTGGTTGGACCTTCGTATTCGCGGGGACGAACGATGCGGTCAATGCCGTCGGAATGCTTATATAGAAATACCAAAAATGCTCCATTGCAAAATATGTGGAGGATTTGGCGATTCCGCAAATGAGAGTGCACTCCTTCATGGAATCTGCATATTTTCTGTTTATTTATTTACTTTTGTTAAATATTTTTTTCAGCATGGTATTTTATTTGGTTCTGATCAGTGCCCAGGTGGACGAACCATACATCAGACTTGTAGTACTACTGCATTGAATATTCTCATCTTAGTTTTCAAGCTGATTTATGCCTTGGCCAAACGTTCAAATTTGTTCCCTCCCCGTCTGCTGTTACCACACTTCCCAATTATACAAACTTCTCAACTTGCATGAGTTCCTGTCCTCTGATTGTCATATCCTCCATGTGCACCCAATCGTCATCCTTACTCACAAACATGATCTCACTCTTCTTTGTGCTGATGTTCAAGCCAAAGATATGATTACAGACTTAAATACAAATTAGCTAACTTACAGATATCTTCGTTGTATATGTATGTTTAATATGCATTGTGAATAAGTTTTGTTTACCAAGTTCTGAATAGCTGTCGCCCTATATTATCCTTTAATTGTCTTGTCCTTGTCTGAGCAGATTGACTTAATCTCTTTTTTTTATTGTACCCATGTTTATGCTTGTTTGGGAAACGTTACTCATTCTCCAGGTGTGCCGGATTCTAGATACTAATCTCCTTATAATCCCTATCTGTCAGTTATACGACCTTTCCTGTACTGTTAATTCCTCATGTAAGTCAGTTTTATCTGCTGAGTAAAGGACGTTGAGTAGAAAGATCTGCAGAAACTACGTTGTTTATTTTTCCTTCGTGGCTTTACCTTATATATATATATATATATATATATATATATATATATATATATATATATATATATATATATCTTACCTTCTGTTACGAAAATAACGAAATGCATGTTTTTTCCTGTTTTGACCATGATGGGTGTAGAATGCATTTTCTTCAGAGGCGTTCGTAAACTGGTAAAAAATTAAACGTATTTGCTTCAAATTTTCCCGTTTAATTATTCTACCAATGCTTAAAACTTCTCATTAAGAAACAAACGAATTCAGCTCTAAGTTTAGGTATTTAATCTACTTATTTGCGAGAAAAAAAAAATGCAGCCCAGAATATTTCTCATGGTGACAAATTTGACATCAATAGTTATCTTCACTTCACCCACAATATTCCGATGATATCGTGTATTGATCTCTGAGATGTGACTTTTTACTACTTTAATATTAATCTCTTGAGAAAATTTTATAATATATTGCTCATCGTGCAATAAATTTCGTAACCTGTGGTACTAAGTAGACGGTGATTAATCTGCGAAAATACACCTTCTTTACCAACAAATAAACTCCGATAAATACTTGGCCTTGATGTGTATCTATACCTAAGTAAAAAGTTACTTTCTTGACATTTAATCCTGGTGGGAGACAGACTATCGCAAAACTTCATATGATCCAATATATCACGCGTTTGAACTTACAACTTTTCTTTAGTTACCCAAGTTATATATTTACGTTTTCTTTATTACTTTCAACAGCGAGAAAACTGATATCTTGATAGGGTTACTAAAGTAGTATTGCCCAAGTTCCCCTCAAAGGGTTAGGGCGATCATGTGAAGTTTTGCAATAATTTGTTGTCCATTAAAAGCAGAAAAATTGACTGCAAGCCTCCCTGAAGTTTCTTTCCACCAACAATTTCTTATTATGTGTTCATATGGATATTAACCTGTCGAAACTGCCAATAACTAATTTCTTATTTCTCGAAATCCGGCCGCTGGCGCATCCCATAACGAAAAGGCGTTGGAAAGTGCAAGTGTAAGTGTTTACATAATAAAAATATGGAATGTTAGTCCATATATATAAAAGTCTAAAACTAAAGAGGTCAACCAGATTGCTTGCAGGAATGTGATCAGACTAGAGACGCTAAAGATGACGTATACAATAAAAGTAGGCTAAGATAACATGCCGTCACCTGTAGTCATTCAATTGGTTTTATAAACATTAGTCCAAGCTCCCTGCTTGAGACAACTACCGCCTACGTGATCTGTAGCGTGTCTCATTCGATTGTGTGTTCGTATGAAACTATGTCATTTGTAAGTATGTTCATATGTTCGAACTACTGTCTGTTCCTTCATAACTTGTAACAGAGATGGTAGACAGGCAGAACAGAGTTAGCTATCGTCATTAGAAGACCTGTACCTCTTTACCTAAGCTTTATCATGTAGAGGAATAGGATTAGCCATCATCATTGGCAGAAGCGATCAAGCTATCGTTATTAGAAGACTTGTACAATCATATCTGATCTTCACCATGTAAAACTTCAGAAGAATATATAATTTTTTATACTTAGTGTTTTCTACAAGAACCTCACCGAACCATGAGTTTAACACATCGTCGTAAAGATAATACCCGACTTCGTAAGTGATCTACAAAACCCCAGACACTCCATTGAAGATGGAAGTGCAATACCAACCGACTTAACGTATAGATTATCGCTAGTCTAACATTACCTCATAGGGCGCCTTATCATACAAGGCACAAGCCCTAATACAAGTAATCTGACGCTGAGAGAGAGAGAGAGAGAGAGAGAGAGAGAGAGAGAGAGAGAGAGAGAGAGAGAGAGAGAGAGAGAGAGAGAGAGAGAGAGAGGTAATAAAGCATACGGTGATGCAACCCAATTTTCAGAGAGATTGTAGAAACGTTTACGAAGTTTCCACATTATACAATTTGTCATGTAGACACTTTTGTATCCAAGCAGCGAAAGAGTGACGTGTAAAAATACCAACTTTTAAGATTGATTGTATGGCGTTTTTACGTTGCATGGAACCAGTGGTTATTCAGCAACGGGACCAACGGCTTTACGTGACTTCCGAACCACGTCGAGAGTGAACTTCTATCACCAGAAATACACATCTCTCACTCCTCAATGGAATGGCCGAGAATCGAACCCGCGACCACCGAGGTGAGAAGCAAACACTAAACCAACCACGCCACTGAGGCGCTCCCCTCCCTTTTTTTAAGAGAAAGATGAAATATTTTGTTACAATTATTTTAACAGATACCAACTAAAACTATTATATTTCGGTGGATAATACTTCAGCCTGGTTCCCTAGTGACCTTGGACAGGTCATATAGCTGATATGCAGGTTGGGACTCATATGACTTCTTTGGGAATTTGAACATCAATCTGATCCTGTTATGAAATAAGTCGAGACGCCACTTGACTTGGCCCTTCCTCATTATCTTGTACCTGGGCAGAATCTCCTCATTATCTTGTACCTGGGCAGAATCTCCTCATTATCTTGTACCTGGGCAGAATCTCCTCATTATCTTGTACCTGGGCAGAATCTCCTCATTATCTTGTACCTGGGCAGAATCTCCTCATTATCTTGTACCTGGGCAGAATCTCCTCATTATCCTGTACCTGGGCAGAATCTCCTATTATCTTGTACCTGGGCAGAATCTCCTATTATCTTGTACCTGGGCAGAATCTCCTCATTTTCTTGTACCTGGGCAGAATCTCCTATTATCTTGTACCTGGGCAGAATCTGGTTAGCAGTTCGGTACAACCACTACGATTAAAGATGTCGATTGCAGAATATTCCTCTTGTACTGACATTTGTGTTTGAGAAAATTTAACAACGCTGCTTTTCTAATTAATTTTAACTTCTGGTTACTTCTCAGACACGGATCTTTCATATTTTTTTTTTTGAAAAACCGCAGAAGTTTCGGTTATTGTTCGTTTGTTCTTAGGCACCTTCATGAGAATAAAGTATTTTATATTTATCGGAATCCATTTGAATTTTATTGAAATATAAGTTAATTAATGGATTCCTGATGTCCTTTGGGTAGTGATAAATTAACGGGGTATCGCATCGAGACACTATTAAGATTTTTAATAATTTTGTTTGTATGTTTTTACGTTGCATGGAACCTGTGGTTATTCAGCAACGGGACCAACGGCTTTACGTGACTTCCGAACCACGTTGAGAGTGAGCTTCTATCACCAGAAATACACATATCTCACACTTCAATGGAATGCCCGAAAATTGAACTAGCGGCCACCGAGGTGGCAGGCAACGACCAAACCAACCACGCCACTGAGGCGGTTATTTTTTTTTTAAATGTCCAGGGCTTAAGGAGAAGAAAATTATCCAGAAAGTAAGCCCCAACCCCATCAGCAGTCTGGTTAATCTACCACAGACAGAAATGCTCACGTCTTCACGCCCGTTGCTATCTGGACACAGACACTGCAGCTGCTGTTCAACAAACGTTACAACCTCTACTCAAATGTCACCAGTCACAACCGCACAGGTACGACAACGACTGTCAAAGTTATAGCTACAACAACGGTGACCACTAAAGAGTGACGCCACCGGTGAATTTTTCAGACTATTCCCTTCAAAGGTTTCATAATCGGAGACAGTTCTGATGCTTATTAATGGCTGCAAGCAGAAGTAACAGAGTTTTTTCTATCCCAGAAATACAGTTTTAAAGTATCAATACTACGTCTAGGAGTGGTACCTCCAGTTATTATAGGTGTTTTAATCTCCTGTATGTATATGTATGAAAAACATCTAGAATAAATAACAATGATAATTCTTTTACCCTTTTCTTTATGTCACACTGAAGTAAAGACTTTAATTTTCTAACAGATGATAAAACAATGACTGAATATCCTTATTGAAAAGACCAACACAATAGTTATAAAACAACCACTTACAAAGAATAAAAGAAATATTTACATGATCAAAGCAAAATAAAAATGTCATGTACGTTGCACATAAAGGGATAGCTTTATTATATATATTATATATATATATATATATATAATATATAATATATATATATATATATATATATTATATATATATAAACTCCCATTCATAAGTGAAACGCAGATTCTTTTCAACAAAAGAGGCTTTACGCTTTTTAGACGCAAATCTTCCATTTGGGTCTAAAAAGCCATCCTTTTTTCGCCGTATTAAAACAAGCTGTGTTATCATCGTCATTCTAATCAGGTTGTTTCCAATTAACCAATGAGGAGCCTTGATTCAAACCCTGCATAGGCCCTGAATTGACCAATTAGCAACCCTGATTCAACCTTTGCGTGAAAAAGCTTCATTTCAGTCTATTATACGGATTATTGTAAAGCAAAGTCATGATGTGAATTCTATCATGCTTGCAATCGCACCTATAAACTTTTCGAAAAGATAAAAAGAAAAAAACATTACGCGAATTCAGAGTAAAGATATTTCTCTAACCGTTCTTGATGAGAAGTTATCATTTAAACACCGACAAGTTAAATTCAAAATTCAAATCGCGTACTTTCAATATGAACATTATGTAAACAGTTTCACCATAAAGCCTGATTTATGTCCGTTTGATGCGTGAAAACCCCCACATTTAGTCAATTTCACGGAGTTTATTTATAAAGAAAAACTCATAAGGAGACCCAGTGACCGCGATTGCCTTGAGTTAGTTTTCTATACTTCAAGAGTTTCATTAGAAAATAATGACATGGAGAAAACCGCTATTTAACGCCAACAGTATTACTGAAATAGCTCGCAGACACAGTGACGAGTTGTTGCTTGCGTTAAAGAACGATGCGGTCTGATAGTGACCGTTATCAGCGGACACGAATCTTCTTCAAAGGGAAAAAAGAGGAGACAGAGAAAGCAGGGAAGTGTCTTTGAACATCTGGAAGAAGTAAAATCTTGGGGAAAAGATGTGTCAAAGTAGGTAAGTTTGCTTTAGGAAATAATAAATTTGCATAGTGAAATACCGACGTTTCTATATGAAATACTAAAATATGTCTGCGAATTTATCGAAAAGAACTCACGAAACATTTTTGAAAACTACAAATCATTCGTTCGACCAAGTTCAACATTTTACTGCTGTTTTTAAGGGGAATGATATGATGCAGTACAACGATGACTGTCTTTGCAACTGTCGTTGAAGATGAGTACCTCTAGTGTCAAACAATGGCATGATCACCTTCCAAAGCAGGATGATGTATCTAGAAGTATCATGAGACCGATGGAAGAATCGGTCGTCCCAAGTAAGAATGACTTAGAAGAAAGGTACTTCAGGGTCTAAATTGCACATTACCAAAGATACCCAGTGGGAGCTATGAGGCCATTCAGCGCTGTAACAGAAATTGACATAGAAAGGTTTTGAAAGTGTAACAGGAGGAAAACCTCGAGGTTGCGCTAGGAAAAAATTGATAGGAGAGAGTGGAAAGTAAGGTGGAAGAAAAAGGATATGAATGGAGGTGCAGTAAAAGAAATGAAAGGGGTTGCAGCTAGGGGTCGAAGGGACGCTGCAAAGAACCGTAGTAATGCCAACAGTCACCGCATGAGGTGCACTGACGGTACTAACCCCCCCCTACGAGATGAAATCATGTTCTAAATTCTTACGAAATATAATGATTAATCACAAAACTATAATGAAAAGCAAGTAGATAGAAGTTTCGTTGCATGATGGTTTCGCTAGGTACAAGTAGAAAACCATAACTACAAGTCTCGCTAATATATGAATGACATTCAAGTGGCAACAGCTTGCGCGATCAATCCTTTCTGAAAAATTGCGATATTTTCTTTGTAACTCATTTTTTTTTTTTTTTACTCTTAACTCTTCCTGAGGCGGCTATCCCTTTAAACCTTATCGTTAACTTTACTTCCCCTTACCATCCTAATTAATAGGATTTTCTTTGAATGAATTACTCTTTTTATTTTTTTTGCCTGGAAATTAATTGTGTTTATCTATACACCTTATATATATATATATATATATATATATATATATATATATATATTATATATATATATATATATATATATATACGTAGCATATATATGTGTATGTGATTAATTATACATACACACACACACACACATATATATATATATATATATATATATATATATATATATATATATATATATATATATAGAGAGAGAGAGAGAGAAGAGGAGAGAGAGAGAGAGAGAGAGAGAGGGGGGGGGGGGGGGGGCGGATGTTGAGACAGACTGAGAAAGGTAGAGACGTTTTCACTGGAAGGTATAATTTTTTCTGTCACACGACATCAACCATCCAAGTCAACTGCTGCTGCTGCTTCTGCAGTGTATAGCTTTGGGGGAGTGAAAGAAGGAGATATTGGTCACGACCCTGAGAGGCCCACCTGCCCAGTGACTGGAAAGAGGCGTTGCTTTGTAAAAACGAAGCGAATTTCGGGGTATTAACGAGGCGATATTCATTTCCACTTGGAAGCGTCATGAATTTTTATTCTGACTTCTGGCTGTTTGTTTGTATGGTGTTTTTACATTGCATGGAACCAGTGGTTATTCAGCAACGGGACCAATGGCTTTTACGTGACTTTCGAACCACGTCGAGAGTGAACTTCTATCACCAGAAATACATATCTCTGACCCCTCCGTGGCATGCCCGAGGATTGAACTTGCGGCCACCGAGGTGGCAGGCCAAGACCAAACCAACCACGCCACTGAGGCGCTATCTTCTGGCTGTTCCCTGGTAGACGCAGACAGACAGACATAGAAACCTTACAAAGCCCGCTGTCTTGATAGGCACAAACGTCATACTCAAACAGGGAGCAAAACGATTAGCCAATTAATCATTTTTTTAAACTTCATCAA
>NC_087205.1:101513565-101550049 GCF_015104395.2 Macrobrachium nipponense | reverse complement strand
GAGAGCGACGGTCAGGCGACCTGCAGGCTCCACTGTCACAGTGAGACCGGTGCTTGTCCTCACGGCACGTCACGTCGCTGGTTCCAGCCGTGGCTGGCACCGGCGAACGGGGAGGACCTCTTCCCAGCCTCAGCCCGTGGTCGGTCGTGACCGTCACGTCCCCGGGTAGCCAGCTGTTCGCCGCGAGAGAGTGAGAGCTGGTCTGGTGAGAGTCGCATGAGCGGCTGTCACCAGTCTTCCGCCCCGTGCCGTGAACCTGACGCTGAGCGGACCTCAGAGGCTTGGTTCCTGGCTGCACGGTCGCTGGTAGGCGACCGTACACTCGGTACCTACCCGCGAACGAGAGGCCGAGGACGGACCCTGATGCAGTGGCAGAACCACTGACACCAGGCGAGGAAGTACCGTTGTTAGCCGGTACCCCTCTGGTCCCCGTAGTCTTCTCCCGTGCGGAAGAAGAGACGGGCCCCGCTCCCGAAGGAGCAGGAGGACCAGCGGAAGGAACCCCTCCGTCCCACCGAGGTGAGACGGGTCCCGAGAAGCTCCCGAGGGAGACTTCTTAGGAGGGAGGAGGCAACCTTCTTCTTCCTCGGCTGTGAAGCCTTAGAAGTCGAAGGGGAAGAGGCGGCAGCCGACGACGATGAAGAAGATGAAGACGACACCTTCCTCCTCTTCTTCGTCAGCTTCCTCAGGACAGACGTAAGATCTGCTATCCAGGGTCGGAGCCGGGGCCTGTTGTAGCCGAAGCCACAGGGCCCGGACGCACCTGTACAGACAGACCAAAGTCCTGGGTAGTACCACCACGAACAGGGACGACATCAGCAGGTATGGGCATCTCAGGAACAGCAGGCACAGCCAGCACAGCATCGGTAGGGACAGCCAGCGCAGCAACGGCAGGGACAGCCAGCGCAGCAACGGCAGGGACAGCCAGCGCAGCAACGGCTGCAGTGACAGTCAGCCCAGATCGCAGGTATGGCAGGCAGCACCGGAAACACAGGAAGTGGAGCAGCAGCCAGCAACATCCTGGTACCGGCGGCAGGTCCAGGGGCGAGCTCTAGGGCAGCGGAAGTGTGGTCGCTGCAGCGCGGCAACCACGAGCGGCGGCGGCACGCCCCCCTCTCGGTACGGCGAACGGCAACTTCACAGCGGCTGTAGGCAAGACTGTTACCACGTGAGGCGAGTACACCAGGTGAGGAGGGACGTCGTCACCTGGTTGCGTGTCACCACTCCATGGGGGACCGCAGTAGGCCCAGACATAGAACCGCAGCCCCTGGACACTAGCACGCCCTGCAAATGGAAGGACGCCCATACCTCACCAAGGTCCACCCTCGTGGCAGTAGCACCTGCGGAAATAACAGTAGTAGCGATTAGTGGGGGGGAAGTCCCCTCGCGCGGGGGGGTGAGCCCTCTCCGAACGAGTGGAAGACCCCTAATACAATTGTACATCGGCACCGAGCGCCCTCCCCCGCGCTCGACGGATCGGCGGGCGAGGAGAAGAACGCCGATAACCTCCCCCCCCAAGGGGAAGGGCCATCTGTGGGAGCTGAGCGGGGGGGGGGTTCTCGTTCCCCACCCCCGCACAGTACCCATGTACCCAACAACAATATAAGAGCCCGAGAGCAATCGTGCCATCGGCCGAATGCAAGGGCATAAGGATCAATTCCCTGACTGAGCGGAACTTGAACCAAATAAATATTGATGCAATCAATAATAAGGAATAAAATGAAAATGCATCTTGCATTACGATTCACTTCACAATGAATAAGGGCTCGGATCGAGCGCATTTGCGCCCTCGGTACCGAGCGCAAGGGTAAAAGGATCCATTCCTTACCTTTATGGATCAAGGTTTATGGAAACCTTGATCCATAATGAATTGATGCAATTCAAAAAAATATATGAAAATGAAAAGAATACTGCGCTTGCGATTTCACTTCATACAAATAAAAAGGGGAAGGAAGGATCAATTCCGGGAAATAGCGGAAACATTGATCCCAGTAAACAATGCAATCTCAATAAAAATGAAAATGAAAAAAGAACTGCACTTGCGATTTCACTTCATTCAAAATAAAAAGGGGAAAGGATCAATTTCCGGGTAAGCTCGGAAACTGATCCAAAATGAGTAGTTGCTACAATCAAAAATAATATATGAAAATAAAAGAAAAAGAATACTGTACTTGCGATTCCACTTCATACTGAATAAGTTTCCGTGCCGAGCGCATTCGTTCGGCAACGGGCATTACAGGTCAAAAAAATATAAATGAAAAGAGCACTTACTTACGATTTTTCATCTACACATTTCCAACCCAAATATACGCTCGGAGCGAGCGCTCCCGCCCTCGGCACCGAGCATACACAATACGAGGATCATTTCTGGGAAAATGAATTCCCGCACTTACGCCCTTCAGTCCCGGCACTCGGGTAATCGGAGGGCGTGGTGAAACCAAGATCCTTTAATTCACAATTGAATTCAATGGAATAAATATAAAATGATTGTACTTACAATTCAGTTTCACTAGATAAATAGAAAAAGAAAAACCACAATCATGCGAAGCAACGACGATGAAGCGGGCAGAGAGCGATGATACACGTCCACACGCAGCAGGCCGAAAGCAAAAGTGGTTTGTTTACTACCAGTCACGCGCGCGCGCCTGTCGGACAAGCAGTTAACTACCGAACCCCTTGTTCGAAAGCTTACGACTATCCAGCTGCCGCTAGTACCTTCCTATTGTAAAAGGACCGAAGGTTTGTATGCCGTGTCGGAACAAAAAAGTACTTACACTTTTTCATTACACACTTTCGCCCAAATACATGACTTCGGCGCGAGCGTCGGCACCGAGACATAATTCAAGGGTTCAATCATGAAAAGAGAGGAAATCGCCGCATATACGGCGATAGCTCCATGTTGTTCATAATTAAGTAATGAAAATGAAAAACAGTTGTACTTACAGTTTCATTTTCAAGTCAAAACAAACCATTAGTAGAAAAACACAATATAAACAAAGCATACGACGATGAAGCGGGCAGAGAGCGACGACGAACACGTCCTTCACACCCGCGGCGAAAGCAAAAGTTATTCTTCACCTCTCGGGCGCGCGCACGATCGGACAAGCAGTTAACTACCGTTCTCCCCTTGTTCGAAGCTTACGACCGTCCCAGCTGCCGACTAGTTACCTTCCTATTGTTAAAGACCGAGGGTTTGTATTACGTATCGGAACAACTCAAAATTAATCAAAAAGTTTCTTGAATTCTACATCCTGACATCCATTCGAGGAAACATCAATATCACACGAATCCGCGTCATCATCATCATCATCGTCAGATCCTAACTTAGAAACTTCCCCTGAAGTAAAAAATCCTGACGACTAGCTATCTTAGGTCTGACACTAATATCCCTCCCCCCTTCCTCCTAAATAAGCGCCCTTTGGCACTGTTACGGGACTAACAGGGGACACGTTGGGTAAAGATTCGTTAGGTTACACCTGCCCGGACTGGATCCCCCCTAGGCCTTCGCCACGACGGGGTTCACAAGCCGGGGTATCTGTCGCACCGTTACCCATGGTGCTGTCGACAGGTACCTGACGAGGAGCTGAAAATGAATCTAAAAGTGTGTTAGACATTCTAGTAAAGGCTTCTTGAAAATTCTCTACAGATTGTTAAACTTAGCTGAAATATCTCTATCTAGACTAAGCTGTAATTTCTTAAAATGACAATTTGTCGAAAATTGCATTTTTCCTAACTATACAAACCTGAGGTCCTTTAACAATAGGAAGTAGCTAGCGGCAGCTGGAACGGTCGTAAGCTTCGAACAAGGGGAGAACGGTAGTTAACTGCTTGTCCGATCGTCGCGCGCCGCGGCGACTGGGAGGTAAACAAATCACTTTTGCTTTTGCCCATGCAAAATACGCAGAGTGAGGGGTGGCATGAGGAGGGACTTTATGTTTAAGACCTCAGGTTTTGTATAGTTAGGAAAAATGCAATTTTCGACAAATTGTCATTTGTTCCGATACGTAATACAAACCATAGTTAGGAAAAATGCAATTTTCGACAAATTGTCATTTGTTCGATACGTAATACAAACCATCGGTCCTTTAACAATAGGAAGACTCACTTCTTGGTGGGAGGAATCTGAGTCTTTTTGATGAACAGACTGGTGTTCGTCCATCCCTGGAATGCCTCCCTGGTCGTAAGAGCGAGGGAGGGATCCAAGCCTTCTGTCCGATTGATCGGGGTGTGCACCGCAGGATCAATGGTCAGACCTCTGGGCCGAGTACTAAGAGAGAGGCAAGCGTATCTCTTCGTACCAGCAATCAAGAACTTGTTCCTGTTTGCAAGAGGCAACATAAAGTATGGGTTGTCTCAAGCTGGCATCCACTTCCTCCCCCTTGGTGGAGGAAGTGGTGGATATACGCTCCTATCCCTAGTGAAAGGGATAGGATGGGGCTCTGTTGAGTAGCTCACCTGCATCTTGTCCTTATCCAGCAGGGTGACGACCGTGTCCCTCTAACCACAGGTAGAGGGGAAGAAAAAGATGGGAGAGGAGCCAGTCACACTCTCATTCACCCTCCATTCTTACGGTCACACCAGGACTCGATGCTGTTCAGCTGCGAGGGTCTGGGTTCGCTACACAACGTGTTGAGCAGCACCACGGGTCCCAAGGAAAAGATCCAAGGAACCTGTGGGCAATATCCCGAAGGTAGAAGGAAGGGCATGTGGTCTGGTTGGACCAGACCCCTGCCTTCAGTACCTGCGCCAAGGAGAAGTTCTTGTGGACGGAAGGCAGCATCTCCTTCGCATTCGAAGGCGGGTGAAGTTCCATTAGGGAGGGGATTGTGAACGACTCGAACCAATCGTCAGGGACGAAGGGTTTTGAGTCTTCGCTACGAAGTTCGGTACGAAATCGAGCGTCACGGATCCCCATCCCCTGGGTGCCTGACTTCGCAGGAGAAGTCATGCAGTTCCTCAGAGGAAAAGAAGGAAAATAGTCGCATGACCTATCCCTCTTCTCTACTTGGTGATGTCCAGTACCCATACTGGTCTGTCCGTTAGCAACGAAGTCTCTCGCATCCTCCTATCCCCATGCAGCGAAGTTCTCGGTAGTGGATAGGACACCGACACTCCATGGTGGGTGTCAATGGTATGGTACTGTGACAAGCTATTAAAACGAAGTAATGGTTGCTGTGTAACAACCGAACTAAGTCAACAGCGTAATTCGTAACTGACTCGGCACTCTGACAGCTGCCGACTGACTGCGTTCGGTAGGAGGCAAGTTGTCAAAGCATCCGAGTAAGTCACGTGACCTTCGCCTTTAAAGGGTTATGCCGAGAGACCAAACAAATGATGTATTTGTTTGTCACCAATGCCGGACAGCGAGGTGATGATTCTCTTAAGGCATGTACCCAACAGGCGAAAAGTCAATTACCTTCTAGAGACCGAGGTCCCTGAAGGTAAAACATCTCATGTTTGTTGAATCTCAGCTAAGGAGAAACAACACTATGTACCATTGAAGACGAAGGTAGATATTGAATGCAACCTACGTCTTCACATATGAATCGAGAGAAGGATCTCAAGATTCATAACCTGTGCTTACAAATGACTGAAAACGCTAACCGCTATTTCATTGCTGTCCGGTGAGAAGTCGTAGTTGCAATGAAAGCGGGGCGTTCTTCGGTAATGAAAACACAGGTGAAAGCCGCCTGAAGAACTGCTTCTCATGGCTGAACATTTGGAGGTAGAGCTGTCAGGTCGGAGAGTAGGCGATGTCTTCTGACACATCTTGTAATTCGGGTTGAACAATGAACAATTGTACACCTACGAATACGAGATATTTTGAAGACAAACTCAGATGTCTGCAAAATCATTCGCATTATCGCAGTGCGATGCAGCGGGAGACTTGTACAGACTTCTGTTACCGTGCGGTAAGAAACAGAAAGATGAAAGAGTCCAAGAGATATCTCTGTTGAAAATTCTCGCAATGTCGAAGGCGATGGAATCTAGCGTCACCGCAGTAGATGGTCCTTCATTATTGCGAGAATCCCCGTTAATCAGAGACCTAAGTCCCTGATTGTTAGGCAGAGATACGGTTCGGTAGTCAATCAACGCAGGGGAGAGAGAGACATACATGACCGTGAATCTCGGAGGCCCAGCTGATACTGAGCTGCTACCAGGCAGTTCAATACGCAGTGGTTGAGCCTGCTGACTCGTCATCCTGAGTTGCCAGGTAATCCATTATTCCACGAAGGAATGCGTTCGGCTAGAACTACCGAGCATAAAAGATATGCTCGGGCAATTATATTTATTGGCGAGACGAATTCGGTAAATATAAAAGTTGAAATGGTGTTTGTCGTGACAAAACCATAAGTATATAAAATTGAAACTGAAAACTCCTGGGAGGTTGCAGGCAACCCCGAGTTGCAGTTCAATTAGAATACTTCTCGTCTAAGTCGCAATCCGTAGAATAACTAGGATATGCGCCTACCCCTCGGACAATTCAACTGCTTAGCAGAATCATGTCGCGAGGTTAATATACGTAGTATATTTGTAGGATTCTGAACAACGATCTCCATCCTAAATTCTTTCCTTCAAGAAAACAAAATAAGGATTGGAGATCGACCATCTTCGTTCTCTATCAAAGAGAGTGAAGGAGAAGTCTTCCTCGAAGGAAAGCTTCAATGGTGAACAGAATACTAAGACGATAGTTCAAGCCAAACTGGATATTCCCGTCCGATCTCCTCTATTCCAGGTTGGTCGCCTACTGTGAGATAAGTTTCTTTCAGCAGCAGTCTTCTTCATAATGCTAGAAATTCCAGGAATTCGAGCATAGGCGAGGTTCCCGATTATCGTGTAACATATCGGGGATTCTCGTCTCGCTCACTTTGGGACCGTGGTCTCGCGTAAGTGTTTTGAAGATCGTAAAAAACTCGAACACTCTGAATGCGCTAGAAATTCCGTAGAATTCTAAGCAGTCTGCGAAACCCCCACCGAATTCGTCAAACGATATCGGCTGGTGATCCTCTCGATTCCCGTAGAAATCGAGAATAGAGCAGGATTCCTCCTCAACGACCGGGGCTTACGTCAGGTAGGACCCGAACAGGCCCCCCCCGGTAGCGCAGTCCCGAACGTGGGATCCTACAAAGAAATCTCTGTAGGATCCTTCCCCTTTCCCTCGTAGCCGTAAGGAGAGAGGGAATGGGGAAGGAATTGGATACTCGCTCGCCTTCCCAGTGGAACTAGCAGTTGGAGAAGAGTAGGAGCAGCCATCGCCTTGCGGCGATGGCCTCTCAGAGTCTGGGAAAACGTATCGTCAGGAGAAAACGTTTTCCCGCGGAGGGTTACGAACTCTCACTGTAGGTAAGGGTCTGCCGCCACTGTGAACGTCGTCTGGGTGGGGCTGATCGACACCTGACAGGAGAGAGCCGAACCGTCCTCCGACTCATTCCAGTCCTCGTCGAGGTCGAAACCTCTCAGGAGGACCGAAGGAGTATTTAAATACGGTGTCCGAAGACACGTAGAAAACGCCGCTGTCGCAGTAGAGGAGGTGGAAGTAGCTTGATCGACCGGCCAGAACTGAGAGAGCCTTCTTGTCCGAGACGAGAGACACTGGTTCGAGACAGAATCGGCAAGCTCCGATCGCGGCAGACCCACCGTCGGTTTGGGTTCCCTCTCTCGGGCCCCAAAACGACTCGAGCAGAGACGTGGGCTCTGCGGTGGGAGCGGCAATCCTTCCGCAGGGTCATTATGCTGACGAAATCAGCTTAATGACTTCTGCAAATTCCTCTGTATCTCGGGAGTAACCGCGTCTTGCGGAGTAGGACCGTCCAGTCCCTCCAACAAGAATAGATCCCTAGATACTCCTCCTTCAGAAGGAGGAAGAGCGGCAGACCCCTGACGGTCGCCTCCAGCTAATTGCGCGTATGTCCTGGTCGGTCCTAGAACCGTGCCTCGGTCCATACGGCGTCATAGCGGGGTCGCGAGCGGCGCACCTCTCGCGATCACTCATAGGTACCTCGCTCCTCCCGGCGATAGCCCGAGGAGGTTGAAGGTACAGGAGAGGCAGACCTGACGCTCCCCCCTAGCTCGCTGGCAGGACCAGCGTGCTTGGAGGGCTGCTGCCGATCGTCAACCCGCGGTGGCGATCGAGCAGCATGCCTAGCCTTGCCGCTCGCCTGAGGCGAGAGGCTTGGCTGAGAACGTCGACGCTGATCTCTAGCGTCAGGCGAGCTGTTGCTGGTTACCGTCTCCGCCCGGTCCCGATGGGAGCGGCGTCAGGTGACCTGCTAGGCTCGCTGTGGAGAACCGGCGAGCGTCCTCTCGGCGCGTCGAGCCGCTGGTACCAGCCGTGGCTGGTACCGACGGCCGCGGGACCCCTTCCTCGCCTCAACCCGTTATGGGAGAGGCAGACCTGACGCTCGCGCCCCTCGCTCGCTGGCAGGACCAGCGTGCGTGGAGGTTGATTGATTGATTGATTGTAGGTTTTCTGGCGTCACAACTACCAGGCGTCACCGACGCCGAATGCTAAGTGTGATCTGTTAACGTTATTTAAAATCTTGTTTAATATATTATGAATTTTATCTTTAAAAGAGATACATATAAATTTGATTTAAAAAAAAAAAAAAAAAAAATCTGATAAAAATCAGAATAAAAATTCTGATCAAATAAAATTCTAATAAAAAGAATTGTTAATTAATCTGAATAAAATATAAAACAAAACCAAAAAGGGAAAAACAAAAAAAAGTATATACTAAGACAGCACAGCTGTCAGATATATTTGAGAAGACCAGCTTCTTTGATAAAAGAGATAACGTTATTAACACACATGCTTTCTCCCAACAGTTTTGGCATGCTATAATTACCACCTGCTTCACTACTATAAGCTAAAAAACGATTCCTAAGTTCCACTAGACTGGGACACTCAACCAGCAAATGCCTAACAGTCAGTGGAACCAAGCAATCATCACAGAAGGGCTCATTCTCCCCATCCATCAGATAGCCATGAGTTAAACGTGTATGGCCAATACGTAATCTACACAATACAACCTCCCACTTCCTTGGTATTAGGTCATATTCCAAGGGTGTGTCTGTCTAGTAATTTCTTTCATTTTGTTGGGGCCTACTCTGTCCCACTGAAGTGCCCATAAATACTGGATAGATTTCCATATATCAAAGAATGTATCACGATATGGAACAGGCATTTTCTCGGTACTAAAGTTTGCGCTGCTGATTTGGCTAGCTTGTCTGCTCTTCGTTTCCCGATACGTTCACATCAGGGCAGGAACCCAAACAAAATGAAACAATGCTGCTCTATTTTGGTGCAAGAAGATCCACTGCAAGATCTTCAACACCAAGGGATGATCAGTATTGAAGACTTCCAGGGACTGTAAGGCACTTTCAGTTGCTACACACTGGGAGTGTTACAATATGTTCCAGTGCTACTAGGATGACATACAATTCAGCTGTAAAGTTTGAGGCAATAGAAGGAAGTGCACCTCTTCGGTTAAAAGATTGGCTAAAAACTCCATATCCAACGCCCGGCATTGGACTTGGAGCCATCAGAAATATAAAAACAAAACATGTATCTATATGCTCGATACATGTTCTAAAAATATTGCCCTTATTTCCTCATCAGATTTATTTCTCTTTGCTCCATTGAAGTACCTGCAGAATTTCACATCCGGTAACCTCCAGGACAGGAGTACTGGGATACACAAAGGGAATAATGGGATATTTTTTTTAATATTTGTATCCTCTAAAATTTGTTTTATTCTATAGCTAAAAGGAATGGGATACCTTGGATGACTTTCATAAAAACCATTAAAAATATTTCTATTCGCCACAGCAAATGCCTGAGATTTGGGGAGTCTTTGCGCTCTAAACCAGTACCGAAGTAATGATGACTGGCGATAGAGTTCAAGAGGCATCTCTCCTGCATCAACTAGCAAACTAGATATTGGTGACGAACGGAAAGCTCCTGTGGCTATACGAATAGCTGAATGATGTACCGAATCTAAAAGTTTTAAGTTAGATGAGGAAGCTGAAGAATATATTTCACAACCATATGACAGCTTTGACAGATTAAAGATTTATGAAGCCTTAGTAAAAGATTTCTATCAGCTCCCCAACTGGTGTGAGAAAGCACCTTCAAGATGTGTAGAGCTTCTAGGCGCTCTTTGCTTTTATATGTTTGATATGGGGGACCCAAGTCAATCTACTGTCAAAAACTAGGCCTAAGAAGTGTGCTTGTTCTACACATGGGATTTCTACGGCCATACAATAGAGTCTGGATCAGGATGCACTCCCCTGATCCGACAGAAGTGGACGGCAGTAGTCTGCTTACAGAGATTTTAAAACCTGTTTCTCAGCCCAACTTACTATTTTATTTATTGTTAATTGTAGCTTTCTTTCTGCCACAGTCATCCGGGTGGCAGCAAAGGATATTGACAAATCATACACAGTGTCTTTAAAACCTCTCTTGGAATGACAGCTGCAACACTGTTTATGGCCAGAGCAAAAAGTGTTACACTGAGAACACTGCCCCTGGGGAACACCTTCTTCTTGACACCTTTTCTCTGATAAAAGTACTGCCACTTTAACTTTAAAATACCTACGATGTAAAAAGGATTTCACAAATAAAGGTAATTTACCTCGTAGACCACCATTATGCATAGTCTTCAGAATCCCATGTCTCCAAGCAGTGTCATATGCCTTTTCTATATCAAAAAAACACTGTCACATGATGTGTTTGGAGGCAAAGGCTTCACAGACAGAGGTTTCAAGTTGCAGTAAGATGTCCAGGGTAGAGTGCATTTTTCGAAAACCACACTGAGAAGGTGTTAGAATATTGTTGTGCTCTAGATACCACATCAGTCTTACATTTACCATTTTTCCATCAATTTACACAAACAGCAAGTTAAAGCAATGGGGCGGTAACTTGCTGCACACAGGGGATCTTTTCCAGGCTTAAGGAACGGTAACATGGTAGCTAATTCCCATATGGTAGGGTAGCTGCTTTCATCCCATATTCTATTGATAATACTTATTATAAAAAGTTTTGTGTTCTTCGAAATGTGTTTTAAACATTTCATAAGGAATCTCATCTGGGACCAGGGGCAGTGTTCTTGCTCCTAGATAAAGCAGAGTCAAACTCCCTTTCAGAAAAAGGCATATTATATGATTCAGCTTTCTTTGCTGAAAAGTCAAGTACCTGTTGTTCTTCCATCATTCTGAAATTATGTCCTGGGGAACTATCTGATTTCTCAGAGACTCGAGCGAAGTGTTTCTGAAAATGTATTACTAACTTCTGTGGCATCAGTGACATGAGTATTATTCACTTTAAGTACTGGAGGAGGATTGGGTGTAAATTACCCTGAATTTTTTCTTAATTTTCTTCCAAATGCTACAGGACGTGGTGTTCTGCTGTTAATAGAGGATACATATTCGGCCCATGCTTGTCTTCTGGCAGCTTTCATAGCTTTTGTCGAAATCGTGCCCTACACTGTTTGTAAATTATGACATTGTCAAGGTGCGATGTCTACGGCACCTGGTCAATGATGACCTTGTAGCTCGGTGTAACAGCTTAGGTCTTCTGACCACCACGGTACTGGCCGTCTCCCTGAATAGTCCCTTAGTTCGAGGAATTGAGTGTAGGACTGCAGTATGGCAATGTTCCATTGAGTAGATCAATGGCATCATCTACACTTGGGAGATCTTTTGCATCCCCTTCCAACTCACTCAAGTCTTTGAATTTACTCCAATTTGCTTTCTCTAAGCACCATCGTGGCGATCTCGGGATAGGTGGACCATCATTGGTGTCGATCACAATTGGAGAATGGTCACTGGTATGCCAGTCATCACTTGTTCTCCAACTAAAGTCAACACTGCAGTTGGAGCTACATATTGAGAGGTCGATGCAGGAGACAGTGCCTGTCTGAATGTGGTAATGGGTAGGTCTCCAGTATTAAGAAGACCTATATCTTCATTTTTCTATTATGATGCCATCATATTCCCTTTTTTGATTTGATGTTACATCTCCCCACAATGGATGTCTACTATTGAAGTCACCAAGTAGAAGAAATGGCTCTGGTAGTTGCTGCATTAAGTATATTAAGTTCTCTTGGGACACATGGCTATTGGGTGGAATGTAAAGGGAACATAAAGTGTATTTCCTTCTTAAATTAATTCTTACAGCCACAGCTTGAAGTGGAGTATTTAGTTTCACTTCGTAGTGTGGAGTGTCTCGACGGATGTAGATGAGGGATCCACCATGATTTCCCACTTCTAGATCAAATTTAGTTCTATAGTGAACATATTCCCTAGGACAAGGGTATATTCACCTAGCATAGTCTCCTGCAAACATACCCCTCCACAGGAGAGTGCTCATAGATCAAAAAGCTTCACTTCCTCATACTTCGCTCGCAGTCCCTGACAGTTCCACTGAATAATGGAAGTGAATTTATTCATGTTTAGGACCAACATTGTGGTTCCTTTTGACAAGACTGGGAGATTTCTTTTTTCTACTAGGAGGAGGCATTTTAATGGAAAGTTTTGTTGGCTTCTTGGGAGGAGTTATCGCCTTCGTAGAGCCAACATCTTTTCCTTCAATGTCTTTGACACTGAAGGGTTTCTTAGTTTCTTTGCTCTCCATTTCTATCGAGATGGAGAGAGCAGAGGTGTTCTCTAAAGGGACCACCTCAAGAGTCTTTGTACTGCTGGCAGTAGCCAGCTCTGCCTCTAATGAGGCAGAAGTACCAGTGAGGACTGGCACCGGGGGACCAGCATCTGCTGGTTTGTCCTCCAAAGAGGAATTGGCACCAACAGAAGCTGGCACCAGACCAGCAACCACTCCTTGCCTCCAATGAGGCAGATGGTGGAGGGTGGGTGTCTCTACTGACACTTCAATTTTATTCAGTTCCATACTTGTGTCTTTTTGTTCGTTGGTTCTAGTGAAACCTTGTCTTTACATTCTCATCATCAGTTGACTCGGATGATTCAGTTAGCTGTCTTTTTAATGATTCTTTATTTGATTTTCCTTTTTGTTTGTCTTAACTTGGTTGTTTTTATTTGTCTCTTTCTTTTGGTTTCTAAGTTTTGCTACTACAGAAGCAAAACTTAGACCAGGTCTTACAGTCTTTGCTTTGGCTTTCTCTCGTGCTTCCTTAAACGTTGTTCTTTCTATTACTCGGATTGCTTGGATTTCTTTTTCGAGTAAATATACATCACACTGCTGAGATGATGATGCATGTCCCTCACCACAGTGAACACATTTCGGTTCCCTGGTGCACATACCATGCTCATCTTCTCCACAGTTGACACAGACTGCAGGATTTTCTTGCAATTTGGATCTACACGATTGTAGGGTGTGTCCAAAATGCTGGCAATGGAAACACCTTCGGGGTCTTGGGATGTACTGTTTTATCTTAAACCTATACCAGGCTGCAGACACATATTCTGGAAGTCTCAAAGTATTAAAAGTTAATATTAAGGTAGGCTGAGGTATTCTGCCATTATCAACCTTCCTTGTCATCCTGTCCACCTTTATTACACCCTGGTCTTTTAATTCTGTTAAAAGTTTCTCCTCGAGAAAGCCATCAACTGAGGGGCATAAATCAAGCCCTTGCTGGAGTTCAGGCTGGAGTGGGGAGTGCACTCAACCGTAACTCCCGCAAGGTCTGACAATCCCATCAACTTAATGCTCTCCTCTGGGGGTGGAGATGCTTTCTACTAAAAGCATATTTCCATTTTGAGTGTTATTTTGGGTTGTCTGCCACAACATTTCACTATTTCTCTGTTTACTTGAAAAAAATATCTATATTGTCACCTTCAGCTTTAAAATTAAGGTAGTATTTAAACGGAATTGGGTACAAAGACCCCAGGAAGCTATTTCATACTTCTTATTTCTCTTCATGGCAAATGGTTTCCCAGTGTGACAATACTGGAGCCAGATGCTTTTGCTGAGATTTCCTGGGTCGTATATCTTCTCGCATTGCTTTGGGTTGTCAACTGTGTTCCTCTGTCATTCGGCCCAGGGTACTACATTGATCATGGGGACCGACCATGACTGACTGAAGTTCGGGTTCCGTGGGCAAGTCCTTTGACAAAAGCATAGGGTCATCAGCAGAGATAGGGGTGGTTGCCATATAACGTAAAAAGTTAATTCATCCAGATATTCCCCATACCCACCATGGAGTCACACTTAGAGGACGGGTCGTCCCTTTAATTAGGGTCGTCCTAGGGTAATTACTGGATATACACCCTATCTCCAGTGCTAAGGCGTCATGATGTCCGTCGAGATCAGACCCGGCACTGAGGATATGGGTTTTTGACATTAAACTTTCCCCTCGCTCGACCACGTCAGGTACTCGAGTTTTTACGGGTGAGGTGGCATGCCGTCCATCCTCACCCATCCTTCAAATCCCAAGATTTAGACTAAATCATGTCCAAAACAAAGCAAATAGTCATCATCATAGAATCCATACCTTATTAGGGGAGAAAGGGAGAAAGATTGAAATGTTTTTTAGAAGAAGGAAAAGGGCTGACTAATTTAGTTTTGAAATCAAACAGCTGGGCACCAAGGCCCGCGAGAAGGCAGCTCCACCAGGCATCAGGGCCCAGCTGCTGAACCCTAAGCCCCCCATCCTCGGCAAGGCTTCAGCATCTGGGGGGCGCGTGCGTGGAGGGCTGCTGCTGATCGTCAACCCGCGGTGACGGTCGAGCAGCAGGCCTAGCCTTACCGCTCGCCTGGGGCGATTGGCTCGGCTGAGAACGTCGAGACCGATCTCTAGCGTCAGGCGAGCTGCCGCTGGTTCACCGTCTCCGCCCGGTCCCATCGGGAGCGGCGGAACGGGTGACCTGCTAGGCTCTGTATCGCGTCGAGACCGGGCCAGCGTCCTCTCGGCGCGTCAAGTCGCTGGTACAGCCGTGGCTGGTACCGGCGGCCGCGGGGACTCCTTCCTCGCCTCAACCCGTGACTGATCAGCGACCGTCACGTTAGCCCCGAGCAGCCAGTTGATCGCTGCGAGAGCGTCCACTGGCCTGGCGAAGAGTTGTGTGGCACGACTCTCGCCAGTCTTCTTGCTGCCTCCGCGCCGCTGTCTTGACGGCGAGCGAGCTCTGGGCGTCAAAACTTTGGCTGGACGGTCTTCTTGGAAGAGCGTCCACTCGGTCGGTGCTTCTCGCGAACGCGAAGCGGCCGAGACGGAACCTGGTTTAGTTTGCGGCAGACCCGCTAGCACCAGGTGAGGACGCACCAGCCGAGGCTGGTGCCCTCGGTGGTCCCCGTCGACTTCTTCTTTGCAGAAGAAGCGACGGGCCCCGTTCCCGAAGGAACAGGAGGACCAGCAGAAGAGCTCCCCAGCTCGCATGAGCGAGCCGGGCCCTTAGAAGATCCCGAAGGAAGTCTTCTTAGGGGGGAAGGAGGCAACCTTCTTCTTCTTCGGCTGTTTGGCCTTAGAAGTCGAAGGGGAAGGAGAGGCAGCGACGACGAAGAAGAACGACGAAGACGACGACGACACCTTCTTCCTCTTCTTCTTCTTCTTCGCCAGGCTCCGCAGGACAGGCGTCAGGTCTTCCATCCAGGAGGGAGCCGGGGCAGTTGCCGAAGCAACAGGGCCCGACTGCACCTGTCCGGAAAGACCTGAGACTGTGACAGCATCACCAACAGCAGGAAACAACAGGAACAGGTCCAGGAACAGCAGGAACATCTGAAAGTGAATGAGCAGCAGGCACTGATCGAAAGGGAATGAGCGTCTGGGACAGCAACAGGTACGGCAAGGCACGGCAGGTACCACAGAGAGACAGGCGTCCTGTCGGCCGCTACCGTCATCCTCGGCACTGGCGGCAAGGTCCAGGGGGGTACTCTTTGGGCAGCGGCAGTCCGGGGCTCGGCAATACAAAGAACCCAGGTGGCGGTGGCACCAGTCCTGATTGGCACGGCAGGAATTGGTTCTGGATTGCAGCCGTGGGTGTTACCGACATGACATGTGGTGTGTACACCAGGTGCGGTGACATCTCATATGCTGGTGTCGAGATTGTGGTTGTTGTAGTGGTTACCGTATCATGAGTGACCACTGCCGACCCCGCCAACCGCTGAATCAACCCCTGCAGTCCCAGCGACTCCCACACCTGTTCCAGGTCGTCCTCGCTGATGGCAAACCTGCGGAAGCAACAGTCGGGTTTAGTTAGAGGGGATTCCTCGCGCCTGGGGGGAGAGAACCCCACCCAAGAGCGCGGACGGAAGACCCCGAGTACAACTGGACGTCCGATGACTTCTTGTGTCCTCGTACAGCACCACTGCCGCCTCTGACGAATGCATACACGTTACACAGGGCTCGTTGCGGGTAGCACTCTCGCCCCCGACAACGAGTACAAACCTCTGATGGATCTACATCTACATCCAAGGTCGTCTCCCACGGATGTTAGCACCTGCGGTAACATAGATAGATTAGTAAGAGGGGTTCCCTCACGCCAGGGGGGTGGGGAAGACATGCCCCACCCCGAACGCAAGGAAGACCCCAAATACAAAATACAATGAAGAAGCTGAGCGGGGGGCAGGAAGGAAGACGAAGAATCGGCTACCAAGGGAGTCGCGGGAGAGCTTTCCGACGACTTCCTGGCAGACCTTCGCTTCCCCCACCCCCGCACAGCAGTGCAAAGTAATATGAAAATGAAACAGAATACTGCCCTTGCGATTCACTTCATAGAACTTAAAGGAGAAAAGATCCGACAATTCCTCCCGGGTAAGAACGGAAACTTGCTCCAATAATATGATGCTATCATAAAATATTTTGTAAAATGAAAAGAAACAGAATACTGCACTTGCGATTTCCATTTGCACATCAAAAAAATTAAAATCGTAAGGGGATCAATTCCCCGGGTTAAGAACGAAAATTGATCCAGATTAAATTCATGCATCAATAAATGAAAATGAAAAGAATATTGCAATTGCGAATCCACTTTCATTGCATTCTATTATACAAACTTAAAAGTTCGTGCCGAGCGCAATCACACTCTCGGTAACGAACGCACAGGGCAAAAATATAATGAAAAAAGTACTTACATTTTTCAATTACACCCTTCGCCCAAATACATGACTCGGCGCGAGCGCGCCCGTCCTCGGCACCGAGACATAATTCAAAGGGTTCATAAATTAAGTAATGAAAATGAAAACAGTGTACTTACAGTTTCATTTTCAAGTCAAACAAACCATTAGTAGAAAACACAATATAAAACAAAGCATACGACGATGAAGCGGGCAGAGAGCGATGACGAACACGTCCTTCACAACCCCGCGGCCGAAAGCAAAAGTGATTTGTTTACCTCCCAGTCGCGCGCGCGCGACGATCGGACAAGCAGTTAACTACCGTTCTCCCCTTGTTCGAAGCTTACGACCGTTCCAGCTGCCGCTAGCTACTTCCTATTGTTAAAGGACCGAGGGTTTGTATTACGTATCGGAACAAATTCTGTTTCCAGGTAGTTTCCATTGCCAAAATCTTTGAATCTACATCAGAAATAACTTCACTAATTACCGGTTGTACAGGGGGCAAAGCATCAATTAATTCGGAATCGGAGTCGTACGATACCGAAACCGAAGAGCCAGAACCCATGAGCGCCCAAGTCAAAGAATTCGTTAGATACAGTTCTAGTAATTCGATTTCTTTTTCTCCTTAACCGATCTTTTACGCTGCAAGATTGTTTGGCGTTTCATATAAGCAGTCATATCCTTGTCAGACCAGGGCTTACATACGTCACAACGAGAAAGTCAAGTCACAAACCTGTCCACGACAAGAGCTACAAATGTCATGGGGTTCATACTCCCTGCTACTCATCCTTGTCCCACAAACCGGGCAGTTCCTGATGTTGCTGGCAGAAGGAAGCATCGTAATTTCTTGGTAATCCATTGTAGAATGGGACACAGGTCAGTAGTTCCGGGTCGCGCAAAAGTTCGTAATTTAAGATAAGAACCACAACAGAAATCAAAGTTAATTCACTATTTCGTGATGTAATGAGTGAGTGGTAATTCACATAAAGTCTCATTTAACCAAAATAATGAAAACTTTTTAACGGCACAAAATGTTTAAGGAAATTTATAAAGAGCGGCCGTGATGTAAACAACACGGGCGCTCGTTAACAACTGATTTGAGGGAAGGTTTTTGTATCTGTCAACGACAGTGTTGCCAACTGGCGGACAAAATAGGAGGTAACAGGGTTGCCAATGTGTAAATTTTGGTGCGGTTTTGGGGATTTAGGGCTAGATAAATTATATTAAGGTAATGTTTATTAATTTGCATTTTTTTTGGGTTTTCCTAACTATACAAACCTGAGGTCCCTTTTACAATAGGAAGGTACCAGCTGCCGCTAGATACCTTCCTATTGTAAAAGGACCGAAGGTTTGTATGCCGTGTCGGAACAAGTATGCGTCCTGCAAGGTCTAAGGGACACCATCCAGTCGCCCAGTCTCGAGGCTCCTAGAACAGACTGAGGCGTCTCCATTTTGAACTTGATCTTCTCTAGAAAAGATTGAGCCTGCTTACGTCTAGGACTGGACGCCAACCCGACGACTGCTTCGGTACCAGGAAAAGCCGTTGTAAATCCTGGTGACCCCAGGTCTACGACCTGTTCCACCGCTCTTTTCTCGATCATCTTATCTAAACAGATCGAAAAGTATTCGCCTTTTCTCCCCGTGATATGAAGGAGAAAGGTCTCTGGGAGTTGTGGATTGAGGAGGAGGATCCAAAAAGGGGATCTTGTACCCCTGTTCCACGATCTTGAGGGACCAAGGGTCCGTATCTCTCTCTCTCCATGCTCCCGCAAAAAAACTTCAGTCTGGCTCCGACTGGTGTCTGAAGGACATGGACTTTCATTTGGTAGCTTTAGGCTTGAAGGAAGCTCTTCCTTTTGAAAGCCCTCTCCCTCGAGGATCTGCTCTCGAGGGAGGAGCTCCACGAAAGGGTTTAACCTTCTTAGGAGGTCGCGCAAAGGAAGACGTAGAAGGGACTGTCTGGGGACGTCTCGGAAGGACTGTGCTAAGAGGTCCTCTGAGAGATAAGCTTTCTCTTGCAAGCTACTTGCTAGGTCCTTTACCCATAGTCTGGGGGAAGAGATGGTTTGAAACGAGGAGCAAAGAGAAGCTCCGCTTTCTGAGCGGGTGTAACCAATCTAGCAGTGAAATTGCATAAAAGCGCTCTCTTTTTAAGGAACGCCGTACCGAAGTGCGATACTAACTCTTCCGAACCATCCCTGACGGCCTTGTCCATGCAAGATAACACGCTGGACAGCTCCCCCAGACTGAGCGAGTCCGGGCTCCTAGATTGCAATCCAGGACTCCCAAGAACCAGTCCAAGAAGTTGAAAACTTCGAGAGTCCGTAGAAGTCCTTTTCATTGTGATGGTCTGTTTCAGTAGGGCGTCCAAGGAAACCTTGGCTGTCGACAAAAGGGACCTCCTCTGGGAATCGACTAGGCTAGGAGAAATCCCCTTGGGCTGACGAAGGGATTCTCACACCTACTTCTCCTTTGGTCTCGTACCAAACGCCCCCTTTTCCTTACTGAGTCTTGAGGGAGGAAGGGCAAAAGTCGACTTGGCCCTAATCCTTCCTTCGATCCATCCAATCTTGATGTAATTTCTTGAAGGCCCTCTTGTGGACAGAGAAGTCTTCATCTCCACAAACTCCGGGGTCTTACAAGACTTTGATGACGACAACTGCGAGGGTGGAGACCTGGGATCTGCAGGCTGAAACTTGTCTCTGAAAGACAAACGTAACAGCCGCACAAGTACTTTGTAATCCGAAACGGACGAAACAGAAGGTTGCTTCTCTTCAACCGAGTCCGCCGTACTACTCAACTCTCCTTCCTCCCTAAGAGGAATCGGAGACTGTCCATCCGGAAAGGGCGTACGCCCAACGGGTCTGGTCTTAACCAGAGATCTCCAGTGCTTGGAAGCAGAAGCTTCTTCAATGTGACCGACCCTTCCGACGATCCCTACTGCTTGAAGGAAGAAGAGCGTCCTGACAGCGCTGAGCGTCCTGAGAGACGACCCGAGACTGCCTTACTTCATTCTGCTGAAGCGTCCTTACGCTTCCTACAAGAGCGACCAGGTTTAGATGTCAAAGCGTCTTTCTGAGCGCTTATGAAAAATCCTCATCATAAGGAAAAAGCAGTCCCTCTGAGCGTCTACAAAAGCGTCTGCTGAACGTCCTCATCCTGCTTGCCGTCCTCCGAAGCGTCTGCCGAGCGTCCTCAAAAGCGTCCTGCTGAGCGTCCCCCTCCCGAGCGTCTTGTCGAGCAGCCTGCCCAGGACGTCGAGAGGGAAAGCAAGCGTCCTGATGACAAGCTTTCCTACTAAGGGAACGAGATCGGCGATGAACCGAAGGAGATGCAGGAGGAGAAAGAGATGAACACGGAGAAGGAGACTGCTTCGTCCTCTTGACAGGCAGCCTGACGTCCTTCCTCCGTTTAGGCTCGACTGCTGCTGGGCGAGTCTTCTGAGCCATCAAAGTCGACAACTGGTCCTGAAGGGACAAAAGGATGTTCTTCGTGGGAGAAGAAACAACAGAAGGAGCAGGACTGAGCCTGCGAGAAGACGAGGGGCGAGGGGACGTCCTCCTTTCTTCTCACAGGTACAGCTACCTGCCTCTCCAAACAGCGACTGTAGCGCTTCTCAGCATCATCACCAGATGACGTCCTACCTCTCTTCTGAGGCGGAAAAGCGGCATACGAATCCGGAGAAGAGCGTAACAAAACTGGAGAGAGGACGTGAAGCGTCCTCACTACGAAAAGTCCTTTTCAATGGACGCGAGTCTCTCCGAGCGCTCCACCCCTTGCGCGGGGAGGGCGCCTCGGAGGACGAAAAACAGTCCTTCAGGATGCGAGCCTGAGCACGCTCCTTGGCAGCCTGGGAACTTGCAACAGGGCCTGCCGAAGGGACGCCAGATCGGTGGGGAGCCCCCGTAACCCTCTTGCGGCTTTCGACATATCCACTCCCTGAGTCCTGGGAGTCCGATAGCGGTCTAGGCCTAGAGGCATTATGGGGCCGATCTGACGCCCCCTCCACAACACTAGGGGCACGATCACACACTTTCACTGAGCCGGTTTCTAAGGCTAACACTTTAGATTCTAGAGTGCGTAAAGACTCTAAAATCAGAGAAAGGGCATTACCTTCTCCAGACACAGAATCAGGGCCCGAAGGCAACATCACAGGTTTAGGTGAAATGAAGTTTTTATTGTAAACTAATATTGTAATACCTACCTGAACACCTGAACTAGCCCTGGTCACTTACCAGCCCGAACCATCATTTATTAAAAATTTACCAAATCTTTGGTTAAAATAAAACGATCAGTGTTGCCAATCTCCTGGCAAACACCCTCGTTACCTAGTTACCAGCCCACCGCTTAGTAGCCCTGCCTCACGGGCCGGTCACACCTGCCCTCTCACGTCAATCATAACTCAATAAACTGTATGAGAGGGGAGGAGGGTGGGAATCATTCAGGTGTTCAGGTAGGTATTACAATATTAGTTTTAACAATAACAAAATAAAAACTTCATATTGCAATACACCCCCTGAACACCTGAACTAGCCCGATTAACACATTAATTTGGAGGTGGGGAATCAAATCTGCCCGGCCCTCCACTGTACTAGTTTGTCAGTCAATAAAATTGAGGTACGCGAGTCAGTCTCAAGTTCATTTGTCACTCGTCCAAGCTAATCTCCCATGTGTGGCCTTCTAGGCCTGCCATATGTGGAGGGAAAAAACTCCCTGCACCTCTACCCTAAGGTCAAAACTCATTGAGTGCGGAAGGGATACAAACCTGTTTCCTCTCAGCTGGCTATGTGCCTCACCTGAGTAGAGGAAAAACTGAAGACCTCCTGTGCTCTCGGCCTCTCATGTATGGAGGGAATCTGAAGACCTCCCATGTGGCTCTCGGCCCTTTCATGTATGGAGGGAATCTGAAGACCTCCCATGTGGCTCTCGGCCTCTCATGTATGGAGGGAAACTGAAGACCTCCCATGTGGCCTTAGGCCTCTCATGTACGGAGGAGACAACGGTGTCGTCGATCGTAGTGATGTCCTCTCTTGTAGTGTTGTACCTGCCTGTCTGTACTCTGCCTGGTTGGCACTTGGAAGAATACCCTCAGATAGACCCAGACATGTTCTTTCCTATCTTTCCTAATACTTAAAATCCTCTTGTGATATATCATATCATGAATACCTTATACATATTCCGAATATTCGCTCCCTACTCTAATACTAACTCAGACAGCAAGATTGTTGGGTTTAAAAATAGAATTTAGGCCAAAGGCGAGTATTGGGACTATGAGGTCAGTCAGCGCTGAAGGGCAAATTGGAGAAAGTTTGAAAAGGTGTGAAAGGAAGAAAAACCTCTGTTGCACAATGAGTCCAGTGTTAGGAGAGCGTGGAAAATAGGATGAGAGAATATGAAATCAGAAAAGTGAGAGAGAGAGAGAGAGAGAGAGAGAGAGAGAGAGATGAGAGAGAGAAACACAATCGTCTAGGATAAAGAGAGAATATAAAATCAGGAAAAGAGAGAGAGAGATAAAATCAGGGAAAAGAGAGAGAGAGAGAGAGAGAGAGAGAGAGAGAGAGAGAGAGAGAGAGAGAGGGAGAGAGAGAAATTACGATCGTCTAATATCTCCACCTCCGCAAATTGCAGCAAGTTAAAAGGGTATTATCTTAACAATAATACTCGTATAACTCCGTACAGCTATGAACAACCGAACGAGAACTTGTTGCTAATGCGATCGACTCCTATAACAACATCACTTTATTGTATTGATCAGCGTGTGACAGTAATCGAATCCGATAGCAACATCCGCGTGGGACGGTAATTACTGTATTCATGTTATAAATGCAGCTGAAGCTAATAAGGCAAAATTACGTTCATCAGCAACCTGGACAGAAGTCCCGAGCTTATGTATGAATTAAAATCCAACGCAGCCGTGGTAAAAGAAAGAAAACTAATAGCATGAAAGAGCTCATTACTGTTGTTTTCACACAGACAAAGGATTAATAACGTATATAAACGTGTAAGGTTCGTAATACCTATGAAACGAGTGAAAAACGAACGGAATCCTAAATTTAACGCCATCTAACCCGAGGGAAAAACTAGCTTCCAATGAGACGTATCAGTCAAATTTTGGTCTTAAATTACATCGTAAGACGAACAGTATGACTTCGTTACATAAGTTAAGTATCCAGATATTCATTAATATGCTAACTAAGGACAAAAACATTAGCCGAGACCAAGTGATATGGTTGAATCTGAAGCCAAGGAGAGAAAAAAAAAAAAAAAGACTAGCCGGCATCCTTGTCTGTCTAAACCACACCTTCTTACAATAGTGCTGTTTGACGACAAGCTAGTGTAATTATAATTTAATTTTAAAGTAATAAAATAATATTTAAAGGTAATTAAATTAACTTTATTAGGCCTAATATTAATTTCAGTTGTCATTGTAATTTGATAATACGACTGGTAATAATTTGTAACATGTAATTGACATAAGATGCAATGTAAATACTCAGACGGCAATAGTCTGTTAAACGTATGACATAAGCTCAATGTAAATACTGACGGCAATAGTCTGTTCTAAAAGTATGAAGACGTCATACATACAAATTTCTTATATCTGACATCTGATTATATGCCCCAAGATAGATACCTCATTGACTATATTAAATGTCAACATAGTTGAAGACACGTCTCCTTTAAGACGTTTGTACAAACTTGGCATAAGTGAGTGTGTTGTTACGTTAGTCATTTTAGTCAATCAGGAGAGAATGAGATGGATACGGCGACGCAAACCCGTATTCGTCATCCGCTGATTCCAGCGTGAATGACTGCCGAGTTTAGTGTTTATACTACGCCAATATGATGATACACATAATACAATTATAATGCTTTAGTCGGACAGAATCCGATCTTCATTCTGTTCGATTACATTCATATTAATTATCCTCAGATCGGATTCTCGTTCGTTCAATTACACCTGTATTGAATTATCCGAAGTCAAGAATGCCTTAAGCCTACAGCGTTAGCCAATATAAAAAATACTACGGATATGTTTGTACAGCGAATACTTTAGGTTAGGCTAGGCTACTGAATATGCATACGATATATCATCGTGAACACTAGGCTAACCGTAGTTAATTTTATTCGATTTCTCTTCATACTGAATATCGTAAGTCAATATGCATTGAACGGAGAATTAGTTGATATTAATTATCGTATCGTATACGTAGAGGAAAGTAACCTTAAAGACGAAGGAGCATATCTGAAAGACCAACCCTGGCCTAAAAGCTTCTGATGCAAGGAACTCTAAGCAGGAAAAAGCCTAAAGATGCTCTAAGGACACTGTGCCTCTAAAAACTACTACTTTTAATAGAAAACCGACCCGAAGAAGCCTGCACTTCTCTTCCTAAACTAAACACTATGTAGCCTATTATCCCTACTCGTCTATATCTGACCTAAGTTTTTATCATCCTGAGAAACTTACACATCGAGGGAAGGGGAATCTGCTGCCAACACTGCCTGCCTCCGCCGCCAGGGGGGACGGCGGATCCTGCCCGTGGGCTTGCGGATCCCCATCCCCACCCCAGCACCGGTTAGGGCTGATTCTGGAACAGGCAGGGGAGCTGGAAAAGAACGATTAGTAATTTCAGTATCCCTATTGCTCGATCTATCCTCACATAATCTTGACCTAAAATCGCTAACAGAGATGTCATCGAGGGAAGGGGAATCTGCTGCCAACACTGCCTGCTCCGCGCCAGGGGGGACGGCGGATCCTGCCCGTGGCTTGCGGATCCCCATAAACCCCCAGCACCCCGGTTAGGGCTGATTCTGGAACAGGCAGGGGAGCTGGAACAGAACGATTAGTAATTCAGTATCCCTATGCTCGATCTATCCTCACATAATCTTGACATAAAATCGGTAACAGAGATGTCATACTCGATGTCAGCGTACTCTCAAGTCTCTTAAAGAGCACTGTCTCTAAGTCTTTATCTTGATCTACGTTAGTCTCTTCCTGCCTACAGTTACTTCTTAAATACGAGACCTTTCCTATGTTTGAGATACCCTAACATCTGGTCCAAAGACCACTCCTGACATTCCAAACATCTGGGTCCTTACAATTATATTGAAACAGGCCTACAATTTACGCTAAAGGAATGACTATCGTGTCATAGGGTACTCATCCTTTTCTTGCATTGTTGGCAAAGACGATACGTTGTGAACTCCCCGCTCGTCGTTTTCTGTGATGTGGCCGAGGATGCAGTAGTCGTTGTCGTAGCCTGTGTTGTTTCTTCCTTTGCAGAATCAATGTCTAATGACAAGGTATTAAGAGCAATCCAACCGTAATCCAAAGGGATGCGTAATTCGTCACCAAATTCAATCAAATCAAAGGTGCAAATGAAGGCCGGGCAAGACCAAAAAGGAGTTCGCTGTGGATACATCTGTACTCCACCGCGAACGATAAGTGATTGACGTGAGAGGGCAGGTGTGACCGGCCCGTGAGGCAGGGCTACTAGCGGTGGGCTGGTAACTAGGTAACGAGGGTGTTTGCCAGGAGATTGGCAACACTGATCGTTTATTTTAACCAAAGATTTGGTAAATTTTTAATAAATGATGGTTCGGGCTGGTAAGTGACCAGGGCTAGTTCAGGTGTTCAGGGGCGGGGGTGTATTGCAATACAAATTCTACTGGTGTTAATACAGGTGAAATATTACTTCCCTTACCTTTAAAGGAACCGCTCTTGGAGGAAGACCTCCTGATCCTATCGCGTTCCAATTTACGCCAATAAGAATCATACACCTTCCATCCATCATCGGTCAAACCTTCACATTCATTGCACCGATCATCCAATAAACATACATACCCCCTACACCCCATACATACTGTGTGGGGATCTACCGATGATTTAGGTAGCCTCACCTTACAATCACTCTTCCACACACACTCTGAAACTCACTGAACTTGATCCAGACATCACGTTTACAGAAAAGCCAATCCAAAATAAAAAAAACAGTCCACTATTGCGCATGCCAATCCAACAATCCAGAATCAATACCAAAAGACAATCCAGATACTTAAATGACGAGCAAATCAAAAAATCCTAGGCGGAGTTACTGCAAACAGTTGTTTACAGCACCGGCGACAGAAAAAATATTGAATAATAGAAAATGGGAATGGTTCCTGATATCCGTCCTCCCAGCTGGCGGGAATGGGTACTACCACCTGGCCGCCCACTGCGTGTGCCGCGAGTTTTGAAATTCTGTCGGACTCAGAAAATACAGCTATATATATATCTGTCAGGTAAGTTTCATGAACAAATATTGATGTTTTACTATTTATTTATTTATATCGAAGTGCACTCTTCGTCGTCTTCTTCTACCAAAACAGTTGTTTACTAACAAACAAGCCGGTGAGGGACCGTTTTCCGATTGTTGTGATGAAAGTGCCCCAGCGTCTGTGGGTACAAGAGGTGTGCGGATTTACACGGGAAATGGTAGTTTATGGACACAAGCAACTCCGCAAACATCGGGATGGCGTCAATCTTCTAAATATTCAAGCGTAAGTAAAAATTTCGAAAGCATTTTGGTGAGATTTGCACTGCGTTGGACACCCCTTTTCACTACCCTCTGTTTATGCTTTAAATTTGGCCTTAATTTCTAACTTTGGAGAAAATACTTACTTCGAAAGGAGAGTAGAGGTCTTTAGCTCCGTTTCTCACCAACAACAAGTCGCGACTGATGCCCATCTCCAATGTCAGGACACGTTATAATGTACTTTTTTTGGGATTGTTCACGCTGATCATACATGGTCCACTCTGTACCCTGTGGTTTTTTACCCTACCTACAAAAATTACTTAATTGGAAAAAAAAGTATTGCTTCATGTACATGATAAGAACTTGAAATTGCGTTATGATTTTATAACTGGGTTAATGTCTAGGAGAGGGCCGCAATGTGTAGGAATGTATGTAAATAGTGGTATAAGAGCGAGATAATTTAGTGAAATTCAATAACAGTCGAAATATCGACGATCAAACTCACGCTACTCTTGTCTCCTCCCCGAATTTTTCTAAGACTGTTGTTATTGTTGACTGTGTCTAGTTTTAGCTCAAATGAGCCCTGTAAACTACTATAAAATCCGCAGACAAACTAGTCCCACTATGACGTCTTACACGTCGGCCCACTCAAGTTTCATTTTTTACACCTCATCAAATTTGGCCAAATGGCGCGGCGTTTGAAAATTTTCTCAGCGCGACAATACACTTATCCTTAGCCATGGCTTTTCAGTTTGTTCTTAGACATGGAGGCCGTAGCAAGCACTTCATCTCATATTGCACAAGAAGTTGAAATTCCAGCTTCTTATCCTGACTGTTACGGTGAATTTGTTTTACCTTACCTAGTACTATTCGGGGAATATTGGAAAACTAGTGGATTCGTCGGGTACCTGGCCACTTCCTACTTTAAGTTGCATGTCAGGGGACCTTGCAACGGCTTCCCGTTTTCCTCAAAGCAGCACCACATCTTTATCAACCAACAGTTTAAGGCAAGCTTCTTTAATTTATAGTTAGAGTAGCTAGGTACTACCTATAGGTATTAGGTATGCGATGTGCAACACCAATCTGGTCGTTTTTTTTGCAGTTTTTCGTCGTTAATACTTGAAAAACGGGTGCGGCCTTCTCCTGGACATTTACCTATAACTGAACCCTGGGAAAAACACCTTACCTTAGGTTTGTACTGGACAGGACGCCTCTGGACTACTAAGCTGGCCTAGGCCTATTGAGCAATGGGCTACTCCTAGCTATAATAAGCTATTGCGGTTCCCTCGGCAGGCTTGGATGTGAAGCGGGCCCTTTAATATTATCGTAAAATGATATTAAGCAGTCTGTGACTCATTTAGCACCATCTGGAGAACAACTAGTCGCAGAGAAATCCAACACAAACACCACACCATTTTGGACCCGACAACAACAACACCGACACCACCGTCAGACGCGGTGTTGTTTGTTTTGATCATTTCATAGACAGATATAAATTCGAGAGGGTCAGCTCTATTCATAGAGTCACTGAATATCATTATGATTCGTATCTCTTTTCCCAGTAGATTAACATTGTGTTCATTAAACTACAGACTGGTTTGGTATTCTCTCAATAAAAATAGAGCAGAAGAATATTAAAATCAAATATTTTAATGAACTAATGGGACAATATGGACAGATCAGGTTCAGATCAGCGGTAATTCAGAATGAATTCACTAAAAATAGACTCATAGGTATGAGTACACCTAGACCTATGACGAGACTGAAAGATTGCTGCGTCTGTTAAGTACACTAACATTTTGGAAAAGGCAAAAGTCCATTCTTTGTGTGTGTTTGTGAAACTAGTTGCACTGTACGTGTAAAACAAATTATCATTCGAATCTGCGAATGTCAAAGAAAGTGGAATTGGCTAGTAATTGGGTGAGCGTTGACTGGTCCTACTGGTAGATGTGAAAGAGCAAAAATGAAACACTGGGTAGGATATGAATATGCGAAAAGTCCCTGCTAGTTGCTAATTTTACTGGTCTTATGCCAGCAGGAGTTCTTACACCTGCAAAACTGATAAGTGAAAGTAGTATTATAAAAAAAAAAAAAGGCATTCCTTAGCTTCCTAGATGACCAAGTTATAGTAACATCAAGTGGATCTGACTTGTTGCTTTGATGAAGTATATTTAATGGTGAATTAAGGTAAAACGAAAAAACATTAAAAATGCAATATGTGTATTGAGGGATGAAACTGAGATGCGAGATTAAGGGAATTGCAGTGTGATGCCACAATCCTGAGAACTAGAATTTGCGGGAAGAGCCAAGTGGTGATTTCATCTGTAACTTTGACCTTAAACTTGACCATCTTTTCAAGAAAACTGAACCTATGGTAGTTGACTCGAGACTTAATAAAATCTGGCGAAAGAGACGACTTACTGAAACCTTACTCAAGAATTGTTCATACCATGAAATAGATTGGTTTATTAGAAGTTGCTTTGTAGAATATGACGGCCCTCAAATAAAGAGGAGGTAACTTACTTTATGATATTAAGGTTACTTCTAAAAGCTATGCTTAAAATTTTTGTTGATGTAGGCAGAAGAGAAGATGCTGCAACCAGCATAAGATGGAGGAAGGGAAAAATTAACTGAACTGATATTATCGGCCGGTAAAAAGATGTAACGTCCGACCATAGGGTACTCTGACATCCGTTGGACTAAATAGATAACATAGACAAAGATAAAACAAAATAATAATGACACCAGAAAAGATTTTTTATCTAGTGTAATAGAATAATTATAGTCTGCTCTATCAAACACATTCCGATAAACTTTCGGAAGAGCCTATGATATAATTGATAAAAAGTCAAAGAAACGTGAAATAGGGAAACTGCATGCGGTTGACTCTTAAGCATTGCGAAGTCGGCAAGTACTGGGAAACTCGACTAGTCTCATTACAGTCACTCTGAATGGAACGTCTTAAAATCATTAAGATGAAGGATGCTATGTCTTTACTGAATAAGACAGCGGCATCCGCGGGCAAATGAGTTCAGAGCAGTTGGCATAAATGGAAGCAGTCAGCTATTTAGATAGGATATAATGAATCACGAAGAACACAGTAGTCCTAGTGACCTAGCGTGTTGTTTGTCATGAGTTATGGTCAGATAGAACGTGTAAAGTAGACAAAAAGGGGTCATATACTGTACACTTGTGGGGACGAAAAGGATTTAATGTAAATTGGAATACTGTAGTCAACACTGCGAGATACCCAATGGAGGAAGCTACTATTCACAGGTATGGAGCAACAAAGGAGCATGAAATGACAAACCTGTGAAAATACTGAATGATCCTGTGCTGTTGTGTTGAATAGTACTTTAAATACTAGAAGTCTAAAAATAAAAAAACAAAAAATAAAAAAAGACAAATGCAACGGAGAACTGATGCATCCAAAATAAATGGAGAAAATGTTATGAATGCTATAATACTTCACGAAGAAAGATAGTAAATGTATGGCTAGTCTCGTGAATAATCAGTAGATAGGAAACAAAACTTTGAAACAGAGAGAGAGAGAGAGAGAGAGAGATGCTAATAAACACTAAAGGTAGAGTCTTTTTACTGAAAGGTACCTGAGTATATTTTATAAATATAAATATTATAGATAGATTAAAGAAGAGATAAAGTAAATACTATGAAAACAAAGCATTCCAAAGACATTCTCGAATCATTTACTACATTACGAATAATAACTACACCGAATGAACACGAGTGAAGACGAACCAGTGGATCTTAGATTTAACGAAATATACGAAAAGACTCCCAGAATATTGAGTCAGGTGTCGGAGGAATCAAGATGCTGCCTGAGCCAAGGTCTAGACTCTAGAGTCTAGAGAATCTCTAGACTTTGGCCGGAGCTTGGAGCCAATAACCACATTGCGTTCCAAGAAGACTAGTCTAATCTTTAAACGGCAAACCAAAATGGGCCACCACAGTGAACCAAATAAGCTCTAACCAACTTGCTAAGCAAGTTTCTTCGTTATTATTAATACAATATGCGAACAGAGACAACGTATAAGTCGAAGGAAGAGAAATATGAAAAGCCAACAAGACTACGGGGTTTCGAACACGTAAATCCTGCCCCCTCCCCTACAAACCCTCAAAATTCTTCCCTCACCCGTATACATCTTCATTCCTCTCCCCAGTAAAGGCAGATCTTGGGGTTTCGTTGCATATAGGCTAACAAGACGTTTGACGAATTTTCCCATTTCGAATTGTGACTTATTTACGCGTCAAAATTTTCAAAGCAGCCAGTAGATGGCTCGTTTAAACTGGGCGTACGTTGTAGATTCCTTTGTAGTCTCATAGGCCTAATAACGCACCTCACTATGGAATGGCCTTTTGGTGACTATACACACAGGAGCCTGAAATGCTTATTGATACGTATCTATAAGGGCGTTCATGTCACCGCGTTAAATTCAAACGTAACATTCAGGCTGGTTTCGTATCGATCGTCACCATAAATATTCAAGTACCTTCCAAACGTTACTTTTCAAACTTTGCAAGTAATTTGTGTTCAGAATTTTATGTTTTCTACTGTTACAGTAAATCCGAATTCTTCATGTATGCCAAATGGAGTGTGTCTACATGTTTGAATCTAATACGGATTTGATGTTTGCTGCTGACTTTGACACTCGAAACCGAGTCTAAATAATACAAGACCTGTGATGATTTTATTTGTTAATATAATCTTAGTTTTAACTTTTCTGTTTGGTTGATTGACCTATATACAGAAGCCTATAGTACTAGCAACCCTTTAGGCTATGTAATACAGAAGCTAATCAAGTTAAATTGGTGGTCAGTGAGCTTCAGCTGATGTGTTGCAGGGATCAGCAACTTGTTTTAAGGACACTCTCATCATAAACATATAGAATTTGCACGCAGTCTGTTTCAGTAAAATTTGGGTTCAGGGGGGAATGATCGGTCAGTAGTCGATTCGTAGATATCTCTTAAAAGGTTCATAAATATTTTGATTGAGCCTTGAGCCCTTACCAAGCAAGCACTTTTAACAGCTCATTCTTACATGATATAGAAAAGGTGCTTTGTTTAATTCATTAGGACCAGTTTCCACAAGGAGAGAAGGGCCATGATCCTAATGCCATTGTCTACAATTAGATCACGGAATCAGCTACATTAAATTTCCGTTGATTCACATATGCTCGTCTCATTAACTCCTTCACATTTGGTGGAAAACTTAATATTATGTGGCCAGAGCTCAGGACAATCATTAAGACTTTTTCTTTTTTTTTTTTTTGGCATGTTTTGGCTGTCACCTCCACTGATCTTCAGCATAACAATGTAAGAATGATTGCATGTCCATCAAGATATGCTAAAATGACCAACGTTATATTATTCTCTCATCTATTGGCCCACGAATCATCTCGTTGTGACCCTCTGTGGCTGGACACTACCTTTGCATGCGTGGGTAGAGGGGGCGGGGATTCTTCTCTATAGTAGTACTTTTAGGGGTGGTTAGTGCCAGCAGTGGTTGTTGGAAAGCGCCATTCTTACAAGTTTAATGCAAGTAGGAAGATGTGGTCATAGCATCTGATTCTTTGTGGTCAGAAGTGTTATCCCAGGATTTCTACTGCCTACAGTAATGCAGTAAGGAATTGGTAGCATCTGATTCTTTGTGGTCAGAAGTGTTATCCCAGGATTTCTACTGCCTACAGTAGGGCAGGTAAATCAAGATTTCCTATTTGTACTGTGTAGAATAATTGTAGTTTGCCCCTTCATGTAAGTGGCATGATGGCCAATGAAAATGATTTTGGTCGTCTTATAGATATAACAGTGAGGGCTTCTTGCTTACCATTCGAAAGGATGTATACAGCATTTTGTTTCACTGAACCATCCAAAGGGAGGCTTGGGTCACTCATCTAAGAAACTGAGGAGGAACTAGTACTATTCGCAACACCGAAGAAGCTGCACCTTGGTCCTTTATAACACTGACGCCTGCATTAGGAAACTGTTTGATAACCTGAGAGACAGGTTCGAGTTTCGATGCATCTCTAAGAACTTATTTGAAGAAATCTGAGAGAAAATTAGTTGAATCATTGAGAGGACAAGTGTCAAGAATTGAGCTGTGTCTATCACCTGTGAAAAGAAACATTTAGCCCAGATACATTTACAGAAATATCAAAGAATATAGATTAGGAAACTTTTTATGTTCTGGTATCGGCCGAATCCCTACCCAAATATGCATCCTTACTAAACAGCTGAATGACCTCTTGAGCGCCTGCTGTATCCACATCAGGTACAGTCTTTAGTCACTTGCAGCACTTCTGGAAGCTCTGAAAGGTTCTCCCTCCCTTGGACGCAGGAAGCCTCTTCATGAACATGCCCCAAGATGAAATGATCTTATAATCCTTGACAAGATGTTTACTATGATACAGCACTAAACTTGAACAGAGGTCCTCCTAATATTGCTGGAGGTCTCTACGAAGAATGCCGCTTTCACCTCTATACACAGTGCAATAGATTCGACAATACTTCCAGCAAACCAGAATCCAAAGAGAACCTAGAAAACCTGACTTTATGAGTAACCTTCCCCCCCTTGACATAAGCTGACTCAGACCCAAAGAGAGAGGATACTTTACCACGGTTTATATATGAAACCAACCAACGTCGGTGTTTGGCTTGGCGGGTATAGAGTGAGTACCAATGACACCTTTAAGAGAGCTGTGGTGGATGCTTGCACCATGAGGGACCTCTGCCATTGCTCAAAAGCTGGACTGATCCACGAAATCGCCTGGATCCTCGTTAACAACAGCTACTATAACAAGGACACCATGAGGCACATTTGAGCAGAAATAATCACTTAGTATGAAGAACCAGACCAGTCTACTCGTAGATTTGCAGAAAGGGAAGCAGGCAGTAAAACTATTTTTTTACGTCAAAAATTCTTGCAAGACGAAGTAGACCTTAAAAAACCACATCATATATTTAAGAAATTGCCTCATGGCTGACCTCCTTTTCAAGAATAACTTAGTCCCACCTTTAGATTGTGTAAAGAGACAAAATATCATAATATTTCAAAGGCCAAACAGAAGGATGCTTCCTTTCGTATGCTGGTATGATCACCCACATCTCTGAACATCTACCATACCACATATAGGAATGGACAATCTATTGTGCAATCATTACCGTATGTCATCCCAAGTCTCAATCACTCATAATTCTACAGGCAGTAGAACGAGTGGATTCACCCCAGAGCCTTGCTGACTGTGGCTAATGGAAGCCTGTGCATATACCAGCTTCGTCTTTCCATAAACACAGGTGATGAAATGCTTCCCTTCCTTCCTTAGCTTACAGGAGCTACCTGATTCACCAAGGGTAACTGACACAAGCCCTGACATCAAAGACATGAATACAACTAAATCAGGATCCCACTCCTCTCCCCCTTGCAGGTAAAGGCGATACCCAGCCCCGGTTAACATCAGTTACATGCTGCTCCAGGAAAAAGAGGGTTTGCCGGCATAAGGCCAGCTCCATCAACAGCAACAAAAGATAAAGTTCTGGAACAATTCAGAATGTGGTTAACTGATACAAAGTGTCGACCAGTTAGGTGGAGGAATCACACCATAGTAAAGATATTGTAGCTAAATAAGCAATGTTACTATAATCTGCCATATGAACTTAAGATAAATAGCATTTGATTTGTCACAAGTGGAGAAGAAGTCACAAGGGAAGTCGCAGGGGTTGGGGGGGGGAGGGGGGGAGAAATATGATTCTTATAATTGTTCCATAGGTTTCTCAGGCTGTGAGATTGTTTTTTATATTGGGAAATGTGTCTCTCAAGTTCCAGTGAATAATAGAACGGGTTTTAGATAAGTAAAAAAAAAGAAAGAAAAAAAAACTTTAAATTCCTGACAGTCATCCAGACGAAAGAGATGAGAGAAGGAATGGAATTGGGAGGGAAGGAGGAAGGGAAGTTGAGAAGGAAAAAGGGTAGGAAAGGAAGGAGAGGAAGGAAACGAAAGAAGGGAAAATGGACAAGACTGAAATAGCTCCATTTGGTCTTTGTGGAAATCTTGTTCTGCCTGATTTTTCTAAGAATATTGATACCGTGGATTGTATTTTATAGATGCAAAAATAAATAAGAAAAAATCCACATGGTTTATTGAAAGTATAATTCAAGTTTTCTAATCTTATTAATTTGTTCTATTATTTTGGTAAATTCAGGCGTGAAACAGACATAAGAGAATACGCAGATGTTATGCCGACAATGTCCATTACATACGTACAGATGTTTTTATTTTACAGTTTGAGGTAATGATGATTTTTTCAACACGATTAAAACAAAACGAAGCGTGATCTAACCTCCAGCTTACTCGGGACGTGTGCAAGATTTTCCCCTCACGCATAAGTTTTAAACATTATATTTCTAACTTAACGTAAATTAAAATGTGCTAAAATCTACGGCCAAATAGGTGCTCGTTTCACCAACGAAAATCAAAATAAATATTCTATATTTTATTATAAATAATTTTTCTGTACTGTTTAACATGCATATTATAAATTTTTTACATTTTCATTCTACTAAACAAATCGTAAATATCCTATCCTAAAATTCCTGTATCTTGAACTCAACACAAAACTCCCACAGACCTTTCCTACCCCCCCACGAACAACAACAAAGTAGTTTGTAGGCTTACTCCCCGAGTAAATGAAAAAAAAAAGCAGGGCTGTAAATGACGTAGCCACCTAAAGAACATAAACTTGACGGAGATATATGAAACGACTGGGTGTTTGGTTAATGCACAGTCCCCTATGAATACAATCAATTGACATCTTTCTGAATTCTTGCGGGGCCAGAGATAACATTCAATGATATTCAATCTGAATTTCTCCTGTCTAAATGCACGTCGGAACGGGAATTCGAAATCTACCAGGAATTATAACACTGAAGGAATTCCTTCCAAATTGGAGCGCATCATATATGTTTTGGTTTTGTTGAATTTTGGTTATTGAACAATAGGTATAGGTATGACTCAATTCGAGTAAAAATCGATGAATTAGTAAATGCGCGCTGTTAGGCTGACAGTTATTGAAATAGCGGAATGTGTTAGCGGAGGAATGTTGGAATCCCCAGTAACTTGATATGCATAATTGAGCCTAGGAGAAAATGATCTGCGTGGTTAGGCCTACGTTGTAGGCGCACGTCTCTTGGAATAACACTAGGCTGATAAGTGGGGTAAATCACATTCACCTTTCATCACGGGTTTCTGAAGCAAAAACTAAAGGTTGAAAGAAGAAAATAAAAGCTTGGAAACGCTGAGTGATGTCGAAGCCACAATGTCTATCTGTGACAGCCACACTTGGCCGACGGAATCCTCATAGACGATGCAAGGAAAGATTCAAAGCCGCGCTTGTTCCGTCGCCGGGGAATCTTACCTCGTCCACACCGTCCGCCCTAAACTAGGGCCGAACGAAGGAAGGGAGTCCAAAATGAAAACCGGACCCCGCGCAAAAATGTTTCGGAAAATGATTACTCCCAGGGCCATTGGGGTGTAATGGTTTCGTCTCCGCGGCTGGCCGCCGATGTATTATGGACGCCGAGAAGTGTGGAAAACCTACCGTGGTACATGTTCGGGTGGCCTTGTTGCGACACGTCGGCTGCTGTTGTGGTTTTGTTCGGCGTTTCCTCCCGGGAATGAGAGCCAAGGAACAGCTGGAATGATGACGATGATGATGATGATGATAAAGTTGATGGTGATAGTGGTGGTGATTCCGAAGAGATGATGCTTCTTCGTCCTCTCTGTTCATTTGTCTGAATTACTCGAGGATGGCGATGAGATTTAGGCATGCAGAATGTTCTTACATTATCAGGCAAGTGTAGACAGAGAATATTTTTTATTTGTGTCAATTATTAATTAAAGCCAATAATCTATTTTTCATATGACATGCA